>NC_031952.1:2208216-2394519 GCF_000303195.2 Fusarium pseudograminearum CS3096 | reverse complement strand
AATAAATAGCCTAAAGAGCATAGCCTAAGTAGGTAGCATAAGCTGATCTACTAATTTCGTCTCTTATGCTTCTAGCGGCCAATTGTTCTGATACCCTGAGGGTAGCATATGGGCAGGTGGATTTAGTACTAGAGTACTGATGCAGCACCTACAGACGGCGGATGGTGCCTTGCAGGCTGGCTGGCTTAGCTCCACTCAACTGGGATCTGGGGGGTAGCTTCCACCTTAGGCCCGGGCGGTCCCTGCACCAAAGTACACCTAAAGTCCAAACACCAAATCCAGTGCAGGGTTAGGGTTACCTTCGATATCGTTCATTCTCGGGGTCAGCGTTCGGGTTAACCAGCCTTCGGTTAACGGTGAAGTTGGCGCTTATTGGCCAGTCTTTCAAACCTCAATAATAACCAACGCGTCGCGCTCTGTTCTTGCATACTCATCTTCGCACAAAGATCGAACACCTGTAGGCCACTTCACGTGTTGACGACTCAACGGCTACATCAGCCTCAGAGAGTTATGCGCAACACTCGAAGTAACGCGGCGGCGGCTGCAAAAGTACCAAGAGAGGCGCGCGATTCCCCGGCCAAGCCACAGATGTCAATCGAGCAAGAAACAGTATCGCAGAGATACCCATTAGCTCGCCGCAACCCTCCGTTTGAGGCGGCTCAACGAGGGTCCAGTATCTCAACCAACCCAGCGAGGCCTGACGACGAAACTGAGTTTATAGATGACGATGACGAGTATTTCCAACGTGACGAACCTGGCAGCCAACCGAAGGAGGTCGAGATATCGAGTGAACACTCCCGGTCGAGCCCAGAGCTCGATCCTGAGAAATTGAAGAATATTAAGATCCTCGAGCCTCTGGTCCCAGATTTGGCCAGGGTTGCTGATAGTCTGTACAAATTCTCGAAGCAGAAACCATTGGATAATGAGAGTTTTCAAGGAACCTTGGGCGTCAAGAGATACGCTTTCGATAGCATGCAAAACAGCTTTAAAAGGCTTGGGCAACCATACAAGGGCGACTTCGTTGAAATCACAAGCTTCATGGAATTAGGCTCTACACAACGACAAAGATCTCTGGTCGGTCAGATCGCCCGCGTCAATACCGTTATAGCCTACGACAGGATCAACAATATTGGGGATGACCAAACGCCAGAAATCTTCAAGTTTCTCAAAACTTTCAACGAGGCCTTCCCCGACTACTTTCTTCTGGCCCCTGAAATGTTCCAAGAACCTGAGGTAATTTTGGATATGCGGACCTGGCTACTCGTTGAAACTCTTTCACTTACCGACGGTCAAAGTAATATTGAGGAAGCGCTCGTTGAGATATTCTGTGACTCTTACAAGATAGGCAACCTCGCCAACGTGGAAGAACAGTCCAACTATCCAGCGCTTTTGTCAGGGCACTACTTTCGAGAAGTTGGCGACAGTGGCCACGTCGACACTGAGGAACTCTGCTCAACACGCATACTCGAAATAATCGAAGTCTTCAAAAAAAGGGGAAAACGCAATGCAATCTCGCATCTATTAGAGAAGTACCCTCTTCGGAAGCTGCTCAGAGATCTCAGAGGCTGCTTTGACGCCATGTACAATATCTCGGCTGACGAGGAGAGTGTTCCCGTCGGCACCCAGTCACCATACCCTGATCACCAGGCTACCGTAGAGAGTGTTCCTGTTGGTACTCAGTCACCATACCCCGATGAGCAGCCTATTGAAGAGAGTCAAAGTGATCCTTTCGGCTCTGACTCTCAGTCGATCGTTCGTGCAGAAACTCAAGACGCAGAGTAAGTAACCATGCTCTCAGGGCAGGGCTAGCAACTAACTGGTTCTCCAGGCCCACTCTCTTCGTTGACAAACGATCACTTCTCGCTCTAGAACGTGGCATCCAGGGAGATGGTACTCTCCCACCTCCCAATCAGCAACCTGCCGGGCCCAAATCAATTCCTCGTGACTATCATCAGCATGCGAACGCTGACCTCCTAGGCAGTCCATTTCCTCCTGCAAGTTCTTTCCGAGTCGTTTCCAACAGCGACAGAAGCCAGTATCAGGGCCACAAACGACCGCGATCTGTCACAACAGAAGACGACGACGAAGATGATCCTTTTGAAACTGACGACCGTCGCGTGAATCCGACGAGACGTGCTGAATTGAAACGACAAATGCCCCCACCGCCCAGGCCAGAGTCGATCTCTAGATCTCTCCCGAGACGTGTCCCCGTTCCTTCGTCTGCAAGATCTGTGCCTCCTGCTTTTGATCAGGAATCCCTCCGGGATTCGACTTCCCAAGCGGATTCGCGGCCGCCATCGTCCTCCGTGGTCAATTACGATGTACTTAAAAAGGCAGCATCTCAAAGAAATAGAGAAGCACGCTTGGCAGATCCGGGCAGACAGGGGCCAAGACAGCGCGTCTCTTGGAGCGATCATGACACCCAGCTGCTACTTGATTACATTCAAGAACATGGCGCTCGCTGGTCGATGATTGAGTCGGAGTGCAACCATTATTTTGAGCATCCACGAAATCAACAGGCTTACCGTGACAGAGCACGCAACCTCAAAACTGAGCTTCTTATCACGGATGCGGTCCTGCCACCAAACTTTAATGACGTTGTTTTGGGCAGCAAAGAGATTATCAGGGTAAAGGCAGTCGGAAAGAACCCTGATCGCAGGGAGGAGGATGTTGACGCCGATGGGGACCCTATTAATACTGAGCTTCCGGAATCCACACCATTTTGATTTCTTTGTGGTGCAAGGGAGGTTGGGGTTGTAAGACGGGTATGGCGACTCAGGTTTATTTGTAACTTCAAATACTTTATATATTGATATCGTATTGCATGTACCTATATTATCACATAACGAGAACGCATGTTTGGTTCTAACTTCAGGTGTGAACGAACGTAAAGTAGCGAGGTACTTGTTGACTCAAGTAGCACTTCCGCAGTTAGGGCAAAATGTTGCAATGTATTTCTAGTAAAAATGACTAAAGAAAAACAACGTGGTTGTACAGTCGCCGTAAACATAAACTCTTTGTACATTCCCACAATTCTTGCCTAACTCTGTCGTCCTGAAGGCTCATTGTGTTCCAGGTCACAACAGATAGAGCTGTTTACTCCTAGGTTTCCTCCTCTGCCTGGGAGTGAAAGCAACGAGCCTTTCTAAATTGTGCGTTCAAGAATGAGCGTAAGGGATTTAGCAGAGTAACCGCGGAATGAGGATCCGAAGAGAAATCCTCGTTTGAAATCGCTGACGAAAATGCCATCGCTTAAGAATCCCTCCTTCGTGCCATAAGGAAAAAAGAAAAAGTCAAGGAAAACGTCGTAAGCAATTGATGGAACTTTCGAGCTCGCTCGTCCACTGGTCCAATAGTCAAAAGCCATGTAGTTGAGAGGTTTCAGTCTCACAAAAAAGGGGTATCAGCCATAAGGGCAGTGAGCGCAATGCCTATATACACAGGGCAATGCTGCTCCCCGCAAGTTCAGAAAAGAATATAAGGTATCAAGGGGTATGCTGTAGGTATCCGGCAATTTGCATGACAGGCGTAATGTCAAAGTAATGAAAGATGTTCGGAGGTGGACGTGTTGTTTACATGTCGCATCAAGCAAAGACATGTTTTGGCTGGAAATCCAGCTTGTAGGAAATAAAGAAAGGAGTCGTGATTCCTCCTGAGAGTGCAAACAACGCTACTATTCGCCGGCGTTTATCTATGGCGGTGAGGACCGTCCTTCTGCTTGAGGCGATTTGTTCTCCATCCCTCATACCACTGCTCCCGACTGGCTTCACGAAGCTCAGCACGCCATTCGCTAAAGACGGCCTCTTTGAGTCGTTGGAAATCGCAATGTTCGTCGTTGTAAGGATCAGCAAAGCCCCATGGAAACTGTCGACCAATAACACCAGGCTCATATAGATCGGGGCTGATGATAGAAAGCGGCAAGAAGGGGATCTCGTCTTCCTTCTCTTTAGCCTCCTCCTGTACTCGGTGTCGCCGCATAGAGCTGGTGGACAGTCTTTTGGAGCTTGGGGAAGCTGTCGGACTTTCTCGCTGGCCTTGCAGAGGGAAATCTGGGCTTTCTGGTGTTTGTGCACCGTCCCGGTTGTATTCAAGATCATCTTCCTCGTCTTCCTCGACGATCTTCTCAGAAGAAAAACTACTTCCATCCTCATCGTCAAGGCCGAGCGCCTCTAAGGGATCCAGGCCAGCTTTCTTGATACTGTCCCAAACACTTCGCTTGAGAACATTCATGTGTTGAGTGGTGATCGTATCCGCCTTAGCAATTACAGGAATAACCGTTGTCTTGCCCTGTAGAGTGCGCAGGGCATTCAATTCGAGACTTTCGTCCAGGCTACCGTATACGCGAGAAAAAGGTTGGCCGTTCTGTTGACCATTGATGGCTGGGTTCCTTGCTGATGCAATGTTGCGATCTAGGCGAGAAGGGTCGAGAACGAGAAATGTTGCATGAATATGGGTATCTTGTACACCAGGTGAACGCACAACCTTCATCTCCTCGGCAAAGGTCTCTTCAAACTTGCTCTCGAGAAAGGCTGACATCTCCCTAAGCTGCAGATCGACAACGTTATTCTCCAAGCCCTCGGAATCCCATATGGTGAGGCCGATACGCTCCCCATCAATCTCGGTCTCGAGATAGTGAGGAATAAACCTTCCAGAAGGAATGCTGTGGTTCTGGGATACTTCATCTTCACCCTTCTTGGCCCGTTTCTTGGGCGGAAGCGCAAAGGCTGTCTTGAGGAACTCAAGGAACGAAGTTTTGCCTGAGTTTCGAGTGCCAATGACGAGAATGCTAATTATTGTGTCAGTGGACCAGGTATTGAGAGTTGTCTAGATGTGAAAACTTACTTCATAGGCGTTGGGTCCTTTCTTCTGCGAACGCGACGAGGACTGTTGACCGTGCTGATAGCACTACTGGCATAGCTGTAACGGCCACGGTTCGTCATGCTCTCAGTTCTGGCATATGGGTCAAACCCATTATTGGGCAGAGGCGGAACAGGAGGGGCGGCATGCGCAGCATTGCCATAACCTCGCGAATATTCACCTGATGGTCGAATGGAAGAGTAATCTGCCGATCGAGGGACGTTGGCTGGGGATTCGGGGCGCAATTCGGGGCGCAATTCGGGGCCAAAGGAATTGGAAAGCTGTTCGGTATGGTTGGCGAACTCTGGCAACTTGGGAGCGATGCGAGTAGAGGCATGGCGCTGGCGTTCAAGCTCGGCCTCTTTGAGGGCCTGAGCCTTACGGCCGGCTTTGCCCAGATCACCACTCTTGCTGCGTCGAAGTAACATGCCGAAACTGGTACGGCGAGGTTCCTCGTTATTCATCTTCTGGGGGAAAAGGTCACAAAAAGGAAGAGAGTCGCAATCAGGAGACAATGCCCAGAAGGGTATGCGCGGGCAGCGCAAAGGAGGTGCGGAGCACGTGGAAGCGGCGAGGGACTAAGACGGAAGGATGGGGCAGTAACCAAATGGGCGACTGCAAGTGAAGTCGAGAACGAATGGAAGAAACTTGGGGGTGGATGAGCGGGAGCGATCGAGCCGATGGGAGGGTGGGCGTACGATAGTCAGTCGAGTGTTTGGCTTGATAGTTTGAATGCCAAAGCAGTTGTTTTTTTGGCAGTCAGAATGGCCAGCTGGTCGAAAAGGAATATGTAATTTGAGGACAATGAAACAGAACCTTGTCCATCTGAGTGAGTTTCGTAAGCCAGAGATACAGAGATAGATTAAAGAACCCAGGGACAGTACGGGTACAGACAGATAGAAGAGGACGAATTGATACCCAAAGCGCGTGGCCGCGTGCACACACCTCTTGTGGAGAGCCGCCAGTGTCGGTAGTGGCTGTCTGAGATTCGTAGAATTTGAGAGGGCGTGAGTCGAAAGGTCCGTCTAGAGGACAGTAGCTTCCATCTAATTTGCAAAAGGTGGAATGAGTCGAGCCTGGATTGCCTGGTATAGCCCTGCTTTGTTTTATTTGCTGGAGATCGAAGGAACAGGATTGATGCGCGTCCGAGGTGGGTGACTGGCAAGATTCAGAAATGGGAGACACTTTGCAGGGGAATTAAGGCCGTTTCGAGTGGGAAAGGGTAGTTGATTGGCTGCGAGTAAAGTGGTGAACGGCCAAAGGCGGTACTGATGGGAGTTGTAATTATTAAGGGCATGGGCTTACAGGCATTGAATAAGCTCAAACCACTGTGTACAACCTCCAGACAATCACGGAGCAAGTACCAAAAAGGACAACGACTACCTATAACAAATGGTCACTGTATGGACACAGCAACTCTGGGATGTGACACCAATGGCCGTTTGCGTATTTACTTTTAGCGAGACACTGAACAAGTTCAGGATCGGTCCTCCATACAGGTGGAGGTGATATCTGCGAAACATTTTCACATTGTATCAAACAACCAGAGGGATTGTTTTTTTTTGTTTCATCGACTCATGGGAATAACAGCTGGCGCCAATCTGCCTATCTGCTTACCCGCCAGCATCTTATTTGCTTTTTGTCGATGTTTCCATCGGATCATGTATCATAATAACGGCCTTGAGATTGGGCCTTGCACGACCTAAGACTGCCCGACCACATTGACTCTCCCTGAGACAGTCCCGTCCGGATGCGGATCAATTAGAATGATTCGCTAGTATTAAGGCTAGGTTCTTTTCTGCAGCGCTAAGGTAATGTCCGGGTAGGGTCCAAGACAATCTGAGTGGGTGGGGTTGTCAGGGAAATCAGGGGCGAGGGGGAAGCGAGGATGGCCTATGGATGAAAAGCCCACTGCTAACCTTAGTAGGCAGGCACCTACCTTACAGGTCCGCTGACATGAGCTGGCGGTTGTTTACTATCAGTCACAATGCACTTTTCCAAGGCATGCTTGACAATAAATTCTTAATTTATTTCCCTCTAATAACCTGTACATGAGGTAGCGAGCAAAGTCTCGGCTTAGACTCCATCATTCAACTGTGGGCCTTGATTAGTGGGGAATGGAGATGGTTCGTTTAATGGTTAGAACAGTGTTAGTACAAATACTCAACCGCCACAAGCAGGTCCACGATTAAGTCCCTGAGTTTGTTTTCATACGTCCCCATGTGTAGATACTACCCGTAGGTACATTAAACCGTATGAGGATAGACATTAATTATCACTCATAAACCAGAAATACATATCTCATCTACCACAGCATCACATGCCTACAAAAGCAGACCCTTCTCATACCAAACTATCGGACCTTTGTTCAACTTCATTTGTTTTATATGGGACGAGCATCTGGCGTCTGTAGCTTAAGGTAGCCCTCCAGGGCTGCATCAAGCGAATCGACCCACCCGCTGACGCAGGTACATGACGCCCGGGCTGTCAGTGCTCTTAAGCACGGAAACTGTCGCTCCACTTACTCCATTTCCCAACTCAAATTCTGAAAGGTAAAGTTGAGTCGAGAAGCAACTTTCATGTTCGC
Source organism: Fusarium pseudograminearum CS3096 (assembly GCF_000303195.2). Classification (NCBI taxonomy): domain Eukaryota; kingdom Fungi; phylum Ascomycota; class Sordariomycetes; order Hypocreales; family Nectriaceae; genus Fusarium; species Fusarium pseudograminearum. Next base: position 2,387,075 of record NC_031952.1, on the reverse strand, counting down.
CGAACCTGAGTGGACCTTGCAGGGTGAAATGATAAAATGATACGCATGTATCAAACAACAATACCCAATTGTGGAGACAAAGAGTTCTCTTAGATTGTGTGTAAAGGATTAAAACGCAACGCTTTTGATTGCAGGGTCCTGATGCATATAGCCGAAGAAACACAAGGTTAACGACGCTAGCTTGTTTTAAGATAGATTCCCGACACATTTGGACAACCTAGCGAGCGGCGTCAAAGCTGGATCCAGGTCACATGATCGTAGTGATGGCTGCTGCGAACATACAAGTCTCCATTGCTCGACCTGAATGGGCTGTAATACAAAGTCGTAATTTTACTGAGGCTCAGTCTGCAGGTTGCCTCGACGTTGCCAACTACCGAAGTGCACCAGGTATCGTATAGGAGTGCAGAAGATGAGCGTTATCCGGGTGAGCGATATATGGGAACATTCTTGTGTGGTTGATATTTGAGGGTTTGCTATATGTCTTCATTGTTTTGACTAGGATCGATTCCACTGAATAGATAGTTTGTCCAACGTCAAAGCTTGAAGTATGATCATAGCGTGACAATAGTGCCCGTCACGCTTTGTTCAATACAAGACCCGTTGAACGCAAGGTTCGGGACGGATTGGAAATTGCTCCATGCAACTTCCTTGCAAGGTTGTAACAGAGACGGGTAGCGGCTGTACTGTATTGTTCGTCTCGCAAATTGACACAGCGCTATACATAAAATGCTTAACGTCAGAAGCTACAACACCCAATATACCAAGCAATAAGAAGCAATGTTAACAAGTTTATGTTAAGTCGTATCCTTGGCATGTAACCCCATACTCCTCTTTCATCCCACGGAGATGTTTCAAGTCCTACTAATATTAGATAAGTTCAAAAGAGCTTCCTTCTCTCTAGATCCTCTAACTGCTAGTGATTGGTAAATGCAATACTCATCATCTATCGATCTAAATTATACAGGCTTTCATGGAAAGGATTCTTTGTCGTAATAGTGTACATAAAATAGTGCGAATCGTCACCGAACCAACACCGAGAAGGCTTAGCCATCGAATACGTCGTGCTGAAGTTCGATGCCAAAGTCTGATGCGACATCCTTCATCCTCTTCTCCATCTCGTCCTCCATTCCCCCTCCGAGACCTAACCATTGGCGTAGCTTAAACATGTAAAAGGCTATGTCTGATGCCGCCATAACCGTCTTGAATATGAGATGTCGCCAGCGATTCTGAAAGCGCTGACTCAGTGGCAAGTGAGGATCTTCGAAGAGACTGCGGCTTGCCCATTCGCCCATCATCTTGACGCGGTTGACAGGTGAACCAAGGTATTGGTTATTGCCTTGTACAATTCTCATGTTTCGGCCGATGAAAATGAGTTCTTGTGGCCATTTCTCTTCATCTGCCAGCATTTCCCGAATTCCTTGCTTCATCCGCTGCTGCATCGCGTAATGGCGTTCGGCCGGTGTCTTGCCTTCGAGTCCTTTCATGATACCATTACGAGTACGACCATCTCCGCCCTCGTATGGTCGCAGCAATGTCGCGCTCGCGAAGAGGTCTGCCGCCTTGATGCCCCATGCATCAGTCACTCGCGAAATTGTCTTGTTGTCAAAAGTCATAAGCGCCTTCCAGAAGGTAGCATACTCATTTCTGAACTTTTGTGACATGTAGACGTACAGGCCATGGTCAATGAGCACAAGTTCTGCTCGGCCATTGGGCAGACGTCTGATGAAAATATTGCCTGGATGCGGATCACAGTGAACGACTCCCCATTTAAAGATCTGCGCAGAGAACAGGTCCACCATCGTAGTCATGACCTCTCGAGAGGATAGGCCCAGTCCGCCTCGGCCTCGTCGACCTCGCCATTCTTGACGTTCTGGTTTGAGGTTTTCCTGGTATGGTCGCGTGCGAAGCTCGCGTCGAGCAGCTTCGAGGTCGATCTTAGGTAGTGGGCTTCCAGCGCCAGGTGAACCGTTTCCATGTCCCCCAAGCCATCTGGATGCCATTGCTTTCTTGTCCCAAAGCCGTATACCCTCGATCCATTCGGTCACGAGAACTCGCTTCGTCGTAAACTCAGGGTACACTGTAGGAATGTAGACTCGTCCTCTCAAAGGCTTCTCTCCGTTGACAAGCTCCCTCATTTTCTCCGAATTTTTTGCCTCATTGACAAAATCAGTCTCCAGTTCGAGCCGTTCAGTGATGAAGGGCACCATTTTATATAAAGGAAGGTCGAACCATTTTGAGTAGATCCATGCAACTGTTCTATCTTATGTTAGTAAGTGCATGTGTACTGGCTCAGTATGTACCGGACTTACTTAAAAGCCCACAGATCCCACGATATTTGTTTAGCAATTTCTCGTTTTTGGATCTTGATAGCCACTTCTCGACCATCTGGAAGTTTAGCCCAGTGAACCTGGGCAACACTTGCACTCGCCCGAGCCTTGCGCTCCATCAGACCCATACCCTCCTTGCCTATGAAGCTGACGCCGAATACTTCTTCGACACTCTTTCCAAAATCTTGCCGTATCACTGCTTCAATGTCGGCCCAGTCGTCTTGTGGCGCATCGTCAAACATGCGGCTAAACATCTTTTGGAACTCGGGCGGGAGCACGGCGCTCTGCATTGCGATGGCCTGTCCAATCTTGAGGTAAAGCCCGCCGTTAGAGCGCAAGACGTGGAATAAACGTTCAGCATTTCGGTTATGCAAGTCTTGTACTGTTCCGCCGGTGATAGGCTGCGGTCGAAAGTTGAGTTTGTAATCAAAGGCCACAAGCAGTCCAGTTCCGAATGTGCGCAGGGAGCGAGTAAACCCTGAAGCGTATATTTGACGATCACCAAGATAAACGATACCTCCAACGGCTGATATGATCAGAAACTTCCTGGCCCACTGTCTTCCACGTTTGTACTCTTTGGCTCGCCTGGGCGCACCGAGCTCCTCTGGTGACGGAGGCCGCATAGTCTGGAAAGGACCGCCGGACTGCATTCTTCGATATGATGGTGCCATCGAGGCTCTGGGTCGGCAGCGCATGGTGGCGCGCGCCGATGGACGAAGCATGGCGTTGCGCAGCATGCTGAAGGCAGATGATCAGCTACAGGAGCGCCGCATGGGCGGTGCAACAAAGCACACGTTGTGTTAAAGTCAACAGCGAACGGCTGGTGTGAGAAAGACAATAGAGAATAGAGAACAAAACGTGACAATTTTCCTGTTCTATCCCCAGTGTCATGGATGACGTCCGACATAAAAATTGCGGACTATTTAGCTTATCGCCGGAGCGGCTCGGAGAATCAGTGGGCGATGTGATTATATTCCGCAAGTCGGGTCAGAATCGCACCGATTTCCCGGCTCGCTCCTGCATTGCCAAAGACTTTCCAGCCAGGCGAACATACTTAGTTGACCTGATAGCATCCTCAATTTTATTTCTGGCATCAGCACGCTCGTGGTATTGATTTCAGTTGTTCTGATGTTATCGTGTCTATCACTGACGTCATTAGATGTGATTCATACATATCACCAACAACCCATGCAGATGGTTACCTCGAAGGGCTGTTCAAATATCACTAGAGCATATTATTAAAAGCATATTTGTTGATAAGCTGAAATATACTCTACACAAATAAAATGCTTCGCGCTAGATTTAGTAATGTCAAATAGTTACTATTGCTAAACTCTTAATTGCGTTGTGATATAGTATGTTGTTGTTCTCCAGGGTAGCAGAACTATAAAGACTTAGGATCAGAATATTGTTACACACATTCAGCCATATGCTTGCAATTGACTAATGGTATAAGAGATTAGTAAGTAAAGAGGATATGGGATTCGAGTATATACTATCTCTTGGTACTGTTAAGCTCATTTCTCTATTTAGACGACTAGCAGACGTCACAAATATTATCTCTTGGTCCTTGAAAGTACTAACCTAGGCGATGGTTGGCGACAACAACCTTTTCTCAAGGTCTTGACAAGTACTTTCAGTTTTGCATATTGAAGAGACAATTTCCCAGCCCCTGACTGTACATCGTTAAGTGAATCAAAATTGTGATGCTACATTCTTCGTCTTCGCGTGACAGCTGATCATCACAGCTCATAAAGAAATGTAAGCTTGTACCGAAATACAGCATTGTGCCATTCGAGGTGGAAACTCCACATACACAACGATGACTCGTCCATGTCCTTAGGCGTCCAGGCGCCACACTAAATAGACAACCGCATACGCGTACTTGAACAGCCACAAGAAGATGAAGCATTCACATCGCTGAACGGACCAACGCGAGACTTGACAGCAGGAGTCGAAACGTGGAGCTTCATGCAGTTTGTTTCATCATCGGGACGAGCTTATTGAGGATCGCCGTGCTAAAGTTAGTCCCACTGAAACGGATTTGCGCGCTCTCACAGTTTCAAAAGCAACTTGGACCAAAATAACGACATAACAGGCGCAATTGAACCTTTTCAGCCAATGTCTTGGCTGACAGGCCTAGGCCCAGGAATATCGGCCCGCCGCATATTTCCCCCTTCTCCAGCCAGCGAGAGACTATGTGACTTAGCAGGTATTGTATTTGTATACGAGGGTTGGCTGGCATTGATGAGACTTGTTTGCCAGCTTACCTATAACAGGCAAGCTTTCTTGGAACTCAATTGACTTTGGACGCGCATAAGCAATTATTGCATACGAAAGAGGCACAGAACACGGATGCTTCCTTTCACCTTTGCTCTTTGACTGGTGTTAGCACTAAATCTGGTAAGCTTGGGAAGCTTACGCCGCAATTTGACCAAGTCGTCTCAGATTTAGTGAGTACTGAGGCAGGATGGAATGAAAACTTGTTAGATTTGAGGATTGTGGAAATGGAGAAGATGCAAAATCAGACAACTCCCTAGGTAAGTAGCCAGTCGAGCCGTGTTCAACTAGTGGTATCTCTAGTTTGTATTAAGTTTACTCGATCTTGGTAACTGCTTTGAAGTCGAGCCGAGCCAAAACCGGAAAGACGATGAGACTCAGCCGAAGCAGCAAAGATACGATAACTGATTCGTATGACTGCTTGCGAAAATGACGGTCGCGACGCGTGGGATTGGTGGGCTTGTGTAACGGTAAAGGCCCACATGGTGTCAACCTTGCTCGGGCTTGCACAGATTGGATGTTGTGATAGTTAAGTTAATACCTAAGGTGTGGGATGGATGGATAGATGGTTGGAGGGATAAGCATGGCACGACTGAGAAATTAAACTTGTGGCTAAGATTGTTTTATTGGCAACCTCCCCAAGGCATCATGGACAGCCTGCATATATTATTGGCGCAAACCTTGAATGCGATGCTCTCGCCAATTGAGAAGAATCCGCGTGGGACAAGGAGGTCAATTCGAATGGGACGGGCAGATCAGATCAAATTCAATGCATGGAAATATCCATATTTCTGCGACGACTCTGGGTCTGATTGCTGGCGAGCTACGAACAAGAAGGCCCCTGTGCCTGGACCAGCACACCACTTCTGACCAGGGCACCATGAAGCACTAACCCACCTGAGACTAGCGCATCTAGTTCCCCCAGCGCTCTGCTAAGCCACATGGAGCCAGGTTTGATAGTGAAGAGCAAAGCAACAAGCACATTAGTGGAGATGGGACCTTGTCTGATTACAACCCAAGACCCAAGGTGCTCTCCCCTCCTCATTACTCGATTCCCGACCACATACACTCGTTCCAACTCGATTCTTAACTGTTGTAGCGTGTCGAAAGGCGTTGAAGACCGCGTCTACTGTCGAAATTACTGGCGATTCATATTTGAATTGCTTGGCCACCATCGTTCATATCACCAAGCTTGTCGATTCGACGACCAAAACCGGCGCTTGCGACTGCGTCGCATCTTCACCCATTCACCGATTTAACCGTCAAAATTCGCGCTGAGGTCCTTCAGCAGGCGAATAAACGGCAGATAGTCGGACATACAATTATCACGAGGAATCGACACGGATTGGATCAGATCTACTACTCGCCAAATGCTTCTGGTACTTTGACCCCGTACTTCACAGAGAGCTTTTCGCCTTCTTTTTCACCTATGATTTACACCAACGCTTCTATCGAAACGAAATTCTGTGCAAGGGCTAGAATTTAAGCCGCTGAGACTTCCTGTCCCCGCGTCTTCACGACGTCGGCTGCTTGCTCTGTCGTACCGCCATCAGTTTTCTACCAAGCGCTTAGCGCACCGCCGTCATGTTGCGGCCCGGCACACCACTGACCCTGCTGCTATTCGCAGCTTTCGCCCTGCTTTTATTAGCCGTCATATCGACACCGATAATCGAGGCTATTCCACTGAGTGACTTTGGTGGTGTTACATATGGCGTGTTTGGCTACTGCCAAAATGGCAAGGGATGTAGTGGTATCGGAGTTGGATATGATACTGGTTAGTTTACAGTGACGATGGAAACGCAATCACTCTCCTAACCTTTACTGACGTTTCTCGCAGCTAAATTAGCTGGGGACAATTCCCAAGCATTTGACCTGCCATCCGGCGTTCGAAATACCCTTTCAGCTATTCTCATTGTGCATCCAGTCGCGGCACTCATCACCCTTGTCATGACCATCATGGCAGCTGTGTCTCATTTACATGGACCGTCACACTCTACGAGATATCTCCTCATTTTGTTTATCTTTTTATTCATCGACTTCCTGGTCTGCTTGCTGGCATTTCTGATCGACGTGCTACTGTTTGTGCCACACCTGGCATGGGGCTCATATCTGGTTCTGGCGGCTACTATTCTTGTTGCTATGAGCGGATTGGTGACCTGTGCAATGCGTCGCACTCTGGTCAGCAGGAAAGACAGGCAGAGACGTATTGCCGATAACGCCGAGATGAGCGGTCAAAACTATTATAACAGAACCGCTCAGGATAAGATAGCAGCTGAGGATGGGATCACTAGACAGCCGACGCTGCCCACCCAGCCTGTCGGAAACAGCGTTCATGACAATATCCCAGCCTTTGCGACGTTTGATCAAAAGAACCGAAGTGATCAAATCAGCGAAGAAGTCCCGCTCACCCGCCGGGCAACATCGAACCGATCTCCAGGTGTCCCTCATGAGCCAGTCAACGTCGGCGAAGCGGCTGCTTTTAACAGAACTCCCCAGAGACAAGGTTCTCAGGATCAGTTTGGGAATCAGATAGACAATGGCATCGATCCGTATGCCGGTCGAAGAGGGCCTTCTCCAAGCATGAGCAACCGTGGAAGAGGAAATGGAGGATACCGTGGCGGAAGAGGAGGCTATGGTCGTGGAGGATATGATAATTACGGCGCCCCGATGCGAGGCCGTGGGGGTTATGGCGCACCCGGAAGAGGCGGCTACGGACCTAGAGGTGGACGGGGAGGATCTGGCCCACCAGGTCGAGGCGCCTATGGCCCAGGTGGAATAAGGGGAGGCCCAGGTCCATCAGGGCACAGCAATGGACCTTACGACCGAAGACCATCTCCTGGCCAAAACTATGCTTCAGATTTCCAGCCATCGGAGCCATCCAATGGGTATAGCTCGACGAACCCATCGATGCCCAGCTTGAACACCTACACTGCCTACCGTCCGGAGTCTGAACTACCGCGAGCAGAATCGCCGCCACCTTTACCAGGAACTGAACCTGCCACTATAGGCGGTCGACCAGTAGAGATGGATGCGTCCCCTGCGGTTCATGGCCATCAGGGTGGAAACTATGGTCAGCTCAGGGACAGCGACGTAGACGTCGCAGGTATGGTCGGTCTTCAGCAGGGCCAAATCCCCCAGCGAAATGATACTATCATGAGTGAAGGCAGCAAATACAGTAACGATGAGTATGATACGCACGCACGCACGCACCTTTCTATAAACACTAACTTTATCGCAGGCAATACGCTCCGCCTCGTGCTGCTTGGAACCAAGGTGATGGCCGGAACTCACCTAAAGCTCCGCCTCCCCTAGCTACGACTCTGGGAAGAAACACGTCTCCTGTTACGCAACAGCCCGCAGTCATGGGGAACAGCAATTATTATGAAGATGTAGATCCTCGTTTTGCCCCCGAGGCGTCCCTGGCAAACAACAACCTCCAGCCACCGCCGATTGAGCCCATCTATGAGGACGTCCATGCTAATAATGCGGGCGCTCGAAGCCCTGCTGAGTCCGAGCACTCGACTTTTACTTCTATCTCCCAGCGTGGCATCAACCCCCGTTGGAACCCCGGACCTCCGCCACCAATGCCATATCAACAAGGACCTCCTCATCGACGACCCGTCCATCAACAACAGCAACAGCGTCAAGATATGCTTCTAGATACCCCGGACTTTCAATTACCCAGTTCGCGGAGTGGGCGAGGTCCTGGTATGGTACCAGGAAGTGCCTACCCACCAGGCGGCTTCTAGTGAATCTGCCGAGTAGGCCTCAGTGCTGGCTTTGACCAAAACATTTCGTTTTTCTTCAATCGGCAAATTAAGCCCGGTATTTATACGTTTCAGCCTTTTATTATTCTTAGGGCTATTTGCCTAAGAGACACCCCGCCCTCTAGACTAATATAGTGTCTTGTTGGTTGGTTATATCTTCTGGTTATTACCTTGCGGCCTACTCTTTATTGTGTTGCCCGGAACGGGCATTCTAGTTCTAGACCCCGAATCCGGGTGTTATTTAAACTTTGTTCCTTATGTTACGGTTATTGTCTTCTGCCAATTCATGTTTTGGTCTGGTCTTTGATGTAGCGCGGGACGCTGTGGTGCCTAAATAGGCGGATTTCGCATTACAGTTCAAGTCTTGCGGCGAAACAGGAGTTTTATTTTCTTTAAGGAGAGGAGGGCAGTAAGAGGGAGAGGGTATTCTACCTGAGTGACAGGACATGCGGATATGATCACGACCTTCTCTGCAGACAAAGAGGACATCTGGAGGCGATATGATTAACGAATGCTGTGAGGGGCTTGGAAGGTAGTTGAGATGGCATCTGCCTCTGTAGATATTGGCTTGTGTGGAGCAAAAGAATTATTAGTCAACTGGGCTTTCATATTTGCTTGTGATATCCAATTTTCTTATTTCTTTTGTCAGTTGTCTAAACGCACTGGACCTGTTTATACACGAATGAATGGTGTGTGGAAGATACCTAATAATTTGCACCAGGTGGCTGCAACTGCCAAACAACTGATGGAAGGCGTTTGCTTCTGGCAAAATACCTTGCACATGCATCCTTTTCACTCTTGAGCTATGACACTGGGCTTCAAAGTCTTTGTGAACGAATGCAAAAGCTGGACTCTCAAAAGGGGGCAAATAACATAACTATAAGTTTACGTTCTAAGAACGTATAGATACGTACACCCCGACAAGCTACCATGAGGTAAACAGGTGGTCTCGTTTCTTAAAATGCGACAGTTAATTCTTCTGCGGCCCAAGGCTCCATTGTATTATCTGGGTAAATACAAGTCACCACCAAAGTTCACTTCAAAGAACACGGTAAAAATTAAGGCGCGAGTTAGAGAGCATGCGATCCACCAATTGTGAAGCCTGTTCTATCTTGACCTGGGGTTATTAAGTACGTACAATATGAGCGTTGAACGCCTAGTGGTGATGGTATCGCCAATATATCTGGTTCCTTCGTTTTTACCTGGCACTATTCGGTAACAAAACTGCTTGACCGAGCTGGAAGATATAGTATGGAATACTGCCTGCATGCGTTGAATATGCAACGTAATCTTGCTATTGGCAGGCGATATGAATCACAAGTTACATAGAAGCAGTTACCATTATTGGCGAGGAGTAATATGGACAGCTGGAATCAGAACACTGCCTGACCGCGACCGTGACATACCTAAAGTCTATTCAGCCAATCGAGTTTAAAATTTACAGATGTTCCTAAAAGCTTGCTCATAAATGGGAAGTTGGTCTTGTCGGAAGTACTCGCACCGATTTCGCCTGTTGACACTGATGAGCACCGTCACAGTCAGGGACAATAAAACTTAGAGCAGCGACGGCGCATTTGCGTGCATATAAGTATCACGCGGAGTTTTAATGAATTAAACTCCTCTTCTGTGCCGGCTCCAACTTTGAGATCATCTTCTTTCTTCATCTCTTTCACCTGTGCGTTGGATCTTCGGACCGAGGCAGACGCTCAACGTAAAGCTTCATTTATTTGTATCTTCAACATTTGGGCTACTGAAACTTTTGGATCCATTGAGTCCACGGTTCGTTAATATATTCAATTTTACGTTGGCGGTGTGCTCCTTCCAGATCTCCTTCCGTGTTGCGCAGCGCGGTTTGCAGAGTAGGAGGAAGGCACGGTACCTTCCCCCATTCACTTCACTTGCACCCTCTCTTACACCTTCCTCGCACTTCCTTCTTCGCCCACTCTCACCATCCCTTTTACCCCTTCACCCTTCGCCCTTCACTCTTACTTTCTATCACCCCCGATTTCTTCTATCATTGCACGCTACGATCATCGTTCAAGCAATGGTGAAGACCTAAGGTCGCAGTCACTCGTTCTATCACGTTATCTTGCGCTGCGAATATATTCATCACTTTGCACCGCTACCCAATCCTCCGCTTTTGCTGCAGCAATATTTACCCTTTTTCTCTCCAGGCTTATTCAACAAGTCTAATTTCAAGGCGCCTTTGGACGATTTAGCATTCCAATCTAACTGGCACCTTCCTTAGATTTCAGGGATCAATCGTCCTTACCATCTCTGGCAGACAGGATGTATCAATCTGATTCTACCATGGAAGACTTATCCTCCCCCGTCAGCATCACCTCTTCCACCGCGACCGCCCCGTCTTCGGCTTCAAAGGTCACTTACACTACGGCTGGCACCCCGTACAACCCTAGTACTTCTCAGCCACTGCAACCACCTGCCCGACGAGGTCGCTTCCTCAAGTGGCCCGCCAGTCTTCCTGCGGCGGGACTGTCCCTCCTGCCCAAATCCGTCCTTGCAACGTTGCCTATCAAGACTACTCGCTCTTCATCTCTTCAGCAGTATAGCCCCCAAGCACAATACGACGGACCGTCCAGCCCCCTGACTGATACCGACCACGGATGTGTCAACATGTCTGCCCAAGTTCCCCGACTTGGATCTTCAGCAACGCCGTCGCCACTTGCCTCTCTCTTCTCAGAGATCGAACAGGATACTTTCACTGATGCTGACCCAAGCGACGAGAGCGACGATGACCGCGAGCCTGGCATGGACCCGCTGCTGAATATGACGGTGAAGTCTCTTCACAATCTGGCTTCTTACCCGAATCCGAACCAGAAGAAAGCTCAAAGGACCCTTCTACGAGGAATCAAGCCGGCTCTGAGCTTGAAGTCAGCGACTCGCAGTGACGAGCCATGCTATCCACGCAGCGGCTCCCCTAGCCTTCCAAAGACACTCAAGTACAGCACTGATCCACTCGGCACCTTGCAGCCACCTCGAAGAGAGGCCACCCTCTTTGGGAGGTCCGCTGAGGATGCGATCTGGAACAGCCGCGACGATAGGTCGCCTAGCATCCACCCTGTGACCTTGGAGAGCTTTGATCGCGCAGTCGGTAGCAATCCTACCCTCGCTGCCAACACCATTGGTTCAGCTACTCGTGTTACCTCATCAGGCGCACCACTGCCTCTGACTGCTGGACCGCCAGGCCAAAGACAGTACCGCCCATCAACCTTTGAATCTACCTTCAAAGCACTGCACACTGGTACACCAACTCAAGACTCCAGCCAAGAAGACGATGACGATGTTCTCATCATCACTCGGCAGACTCTACGACAAGCAGGTGTCAATGCTATGAGCCTGGAGCAGAACTCACATTCTCTCAAGACGATGCCTCCACTGGTATCCAAGACCCCACTGCCCACATCAACAGCCGCTGTAGACTTTACTGAGAACTCGGACATCAACGCCAGCGCTCGAGCCAGCGAATTAATTAGCTACCTCACACAGGAACAACTGCATCCCTCAAATGTGACACCCTCGTGGGCCTGGGGGTCTACTGTGGCCCCTGACTGCTGGGCGTCATCGCGAAAGCAGAGTCAGCACCAGTATGCTCAAGGACCTCGAATCCGGAATGCAGAGGACATCAAGGCCCGCAGCGAAGATGTCAACCGTGCTTGGTACGCAGGAGCTGATTTTCTCCTGGCATCATCCGAGGAGATTGCCATGCAAATCCAACCACCCACGGGCAAAGGGGGTTTTGGCGCAATTGGAGATGGGCGCCCTTCCAAAAAAGGTGATTATCACTACCCGATGAGTATCAATCATGCCAACCGCATGACAGTAGCGGAACATGCTCGACCACTGTTCAGCATGGCGCATGCGAACGTACAGCAGTTCATCGGAGAGGAGTGGCAGAAGAACAACGCAGGCCATACTCCACCAGTTCAGGCTACCAAGTAGTGGACCGTTGGTTTGTGAAAGATATGAAGTCGGGAGTATGGACTATCCCTTATGTGATGCATTATATATGTCAGCATGGTATGGTTTCTGGGAAGACGTATGCAGACCACAACCGTGCGTTGGCCAGCAGGGCAGGAAGGTTGGATGCCTTTTGGGTTGACTCAACATGGAGGTGGTTGCGATATGCCCTAAAGGACATGAAGTGCTAAATACATGTACACCCGTCGACTCGCACAATAGCAATAAAAAACTGATGGAAGGACTGTCTGCTGCTGCCTTAGGTACCTAGGTAGACATTTGAATGAAGAAAGCAAATTGTCACTTGCTGTTTCCCATTGCATGACTACTAATAGTACATGCGTGGTCTCAAAATTTGCGCCGTGGTTAGAATTACTTGCTTCATATCCATACTTGGTAACTTGACCAATACAGGGGCAAAGATATTGGAGCTGTAATAAAGAAGCCGTCACGGGGCCGTGATAGCACATGTCAAAGACAAGACATTGATCAGCCATGCCTACGGGGTTATTAGTGTAGATGACGAAAAGACATGGAAGTGTGGGTGGACCCCATGACGTTAGATCAGGGGCCCCGTCTTCGCTTGGGGATCTTATCTTGACCAATTTCCCATCAAACAGTGAAACAGGAAGATCCTCAAAAGCTTGAATTCACGCGTACGTGTTTTTGTCCAGGTGGCTCTTAAGAGATACGGTACTTATGAAAACACTAGGTACGTCACACCTATCAGTGAGCATCAACGAAAAAGATTGGATACCTAGAAAATCTTCTTTTTCTTCTACATCTAGTCCCTCTTCCCCTCCTGTCTCCAGAGTCGGGTCTCTCTGATCGGTCCACTTTTTGATCCTGCTGGCATCTTTTGCTTACCATTTGGGCTTGCCTTTTGAATTTCCCCATCTCAGCTTCTGACTTTTTGAAACAGAACTTTAAACAACCACGTCTGTCTGCTGTACACCTGTACCCAGCCTGTGACTCCTGCGAACCTTTGTCTGCTCCGGGAATCCGAGTTCGAACGCACATTACTGCACGATCAGCCAAGCGAAAGCGCAGAGCGGAATCGGACACAACACAGATTTTACCCACTTGAAGGAGAAAAAAAGGCCACGATATCAAACGATCGCTTTGCATCAACCAAAACACACGAACATCAGAGAAAAGAAACCGCAACTGAACGGCTGAAACTTCCACCATGGTCTACGTGCGGCAAAAGGAGCTCCCGGCGCTCAGGGAGTACAAGTACTCTGGAGTTGACCATTCGCTGCTCTCCAAATATGTTCTCAAGCCTTTCTACACCAATTTCGTTATAAAGTGCTTCCCCATGAGTATGGCTCCGAACGCTATCACCTTAACGGGATTTTCTTTTGTCGTTGCAAACTTTCTGGCCATGCTGTGGTACACGCCCTCATTGGATCAGGATTGTCCCCCATGGGTATACTACTCTTGGGCCCTGGGATTGTTCCTGTATCAAACATTTGACGCTGTAGACGGAACCCAAGCGTAAGTAGACTCGGAAGAATCGCTCCCTTTTGCGAGAACCGGTTGTGCTGATCCAAGTAATGTAGGCGACGAACCCGACAATCCGGACCTCTTGGCGAGCTCTTTGACCATGGTGTGGACGCTTGTAACACATCACTTGAGGTCCTTCTCTTTGCCGCTTCTCAGAACATGGGACAAAGCTGGCAGACTGTGGCTGTGCTGTTCGCATGTAAGTTTGCACTCATAATTCTACCAAGACCATGATACTGATTTTCTCAGCTCTCTTGACCTTCTACGTTCAGACCTGGGAGACCTACCACACCAAGACTCTGACTCTCGGCATTGTCAACGGTCCCGTTGAGGGCGTTCTCGCAATTGTCCTGGTTTTCATCTTTACCGGATATGTCGGCGGTGCGCACTTCTGGCAACAGAGCATGTTCCAGACCATTGGTGTACCTTCCACCGTTGGCGTCCCTTCCTTCATCTACAATCTCACTTTCACTGAGTGGTACCTTGTTCAGGGCAGTATCATGCTGGTTTTCAACACCGTTGAATCTTCTCTCAACGTTATCCGTGCTCGTCGCGCTCGTGGAGATCGTTCTCGCGGCGCTCTTCTCGGCCTAGTGCCATTCTTCAGCATCTGGTCTATGGTCGTCGCCTATCTATACCTTCAGCCCAAGATCCGCCAGTGCCATCTCGTCCCATTCGCCCTCTTCGCTGGCCTCGTCAATGCTTACAGTGTTGGACAAATGATCACAGCACACCTTGTCCACTTGCGATTCCCTTACTGGAACGTGCTGGGTCTGCCCCTTGCTTTCGGTGTCATCGACTCCCTGGGACCCATCTTCCAACAACATCTTGGCGTCGGCTGGCCTAGCGCTCTTGGTGATAGTGTTTACCAAGTTGCCTTCATGTTCATGATGCTCGGAACCGCTGTTGGTGTGTATGGCAGTTTCGTTGTTGATGTCATCGTCACCATCTGCGATTATCTTGACATCTGGTGCCTGACCATCAAGTACCCTTACGTCGAGAACGAAGGACCCCAGGCCAACGGTACTAAGAAGGACTAGATTGTTATCTACATACCGAGACCTGGCGCAATAATGAGACTGTGATAAACCAAGTCCTTGTACTACCTGGGCGACCTTTCAGTCGTGTATCTCGTCTGAAGACTCGAGCATGGATGAATTGTTGGGAGGAGACAACGGATACGTTGTCCGCTAAAGAAGAGAGGGAAAATCGAAAGGGCTACGGTATCTAAAAGGGGAGAGAACGAAAGTAATAACGATTGCTACATAGACCGAAGCTTGAGAGATATTGTTTCGGGCAGGTTTAACGAGGGGGGATATGTATGATTTTCATGACGAAGGGTTTTGGTTTTCTTCTGGAGTTCTGCAGCGTATCTTGGTTTGTATTATTTGCACTCGAGATGTGCGAGTGTCTTGGAGGTTGTAGTATAGTTTGGTATCACGGAGGTTTTCCTGTTGTAAAATTTGTCATTATCTGTAATCCAATATTTGCTGTCATAATCGTGACCAAGCACGAACGGTTGAATAATGTTTGATTGATCCCTCCAAGAGGGCCCGCCAAGAGGAATTTGACAATGGGAACGCGTCTTTTGTAACCCCCTAATAACTCCCCGCAGCTAGGTCGCGTTTATATGCATACAAATGCTGCATACCTTCGACACGAAGTCCCAGAATGCCCCTGGATGAATCGTTAAATCCCGAATACAAAACGCCACGCCATAAAGCCCCGACGGGCGGGGGTATCATAGATTATCCACTGATTTCCTTCATGTGATATACGTCAATCATGATGAAGCCACACATATATCATTTCTGCTGAATGGCCCCTTTTACACCTCATTTGTCGTTCAGAGGAGGTCATCAGTGCCGCTAGCAACACTTTGCTCAATGGCATTAGTGATTGAGCGTTCTGAGAAAACAGGGCCTTGGCCATCGCATCTAGCACAGTTCTTGAGACGTTCGCTCACATCAGCTATATCGACCAGACCTTTCTTGAACAGATCGTGAGAAATGATAAAATCCCACGTGGCACCTGCAGCGAGAAGTCGTTCGCCATCATCCGAGGTGACAATGCGGTGGGAGGGCGATTTGTTCGTGTGGTTTTGCAATACGTTGGAGTAGAAGTCTGTAGGCTTAAAGCGCAGCGGTCCAGTTGCAGGCTCGGGAGAGATGGAACCATGACCCGTGTGTGACGTGGCACGCAATATCTCATTCTCGGTGGATATTTTCTGAAGATCACGCTTCAAGCGCTCGTTTTCGATAGACGATTGTTGCTGCGCAGCCTCCAGACCAGCAAGCTTCGCCTCTAGATCTTTGACATGCCTCTCTTTTCTCTCACGGAAGGCGCGCTGTCTGTAGAACCATATGTTAGCTTGATGAGCAAATGGCAATAGCTCGTCCGGAGTAACTGTATATCGAGACCCTCCGCTTGACAAAAATCCGACTTCATGGATCTGCATAAGGACAAGAGCATTGGACAAACTTACGCAGCGCGGTTTTGTGCCTTTCTTCGGGACTGGGCAGGAGTCAGATTCTCATCCTCTTCACTGCCCCCTCGAGCGATTGATTGTTCATCAGGGGACCCGTTTCTCATCGAGCCTCCTTGCTGCCGGTGGCCTTGCATTTGGGAAGCGAAGACGTTCTGACCTGGAGGTGTGGGAGGTCCAGGGAAACCGGAGGCAGGCTGGTGAGGATTGGCGTTGAAGCCTTGGGCGGTTGTATAATCGAAAGATTGGAACTGGTCATTTTGGGTGGTGGGAAGGCCGTCGTAGTTTTCCTATGCACATGTCAAACCAGACGTCAGCTTATATGAGCTAGTGTCATGAAATAAACGAGCTGCAGGTACAACGGAGAAGAAGTCAAAAGACGTTGGACATCTAAGGCTGAAGGTTGATAGAGTAATGCTCAGGTAAGAGAACGCTAAGGCAGGGCTGCGCCGGGGGAGTGGGGGGAGAAGAGATCGCGGAGAAGAACATTTACTGACAGGCGGGGATGCATTGAAATCATCGGAGCCGGCGGAATGAGAGTGTGACGGCGTCAGAGGAGGAATTGGCATAAACTGGTGATAAGGCTGAGGGTTGGTGAAGTTGTATTGCCCGGTAAAATCCATTGTGATGGTTTCAGAGTCGATGGTTGGAGATGAAATAGTGACTGTGGCGAAACAAAATAGGTAGACTAGGCGGACAAAAAAGCCTAAGATGAATGCGATGAGCGATGGTGGGCAATTGGCAACCCAATGCCGCTCAGGGAACGAAAGAGTTGATCGAGCTTCTTGATTTAAGCAGTAGAGTATAGCAGAGCAGAGCAGAACAACAAACAGGTAATGTCATATATGATTTTTGTCCAGGCAGGAAGGCAGGTAGATAGATGGTGTTGAGTGAGGAGGAAGAGACAGGGCAGGAGGGAAATGAGAGCAAGTGGTAGGTAGGCGGGTGTAGGAAGTCAAGCTAAGGTGAGCACGGAGCAGCAGCAGGAGCGACGCAACAGCCGGGTTAAGGAAGGAAGGGTCTCGATAAAGTATAACGTGGAATCCGTTTTATGAACGGGGGCACGGGAAAGGTTGGGCCTGGGTCCTTTTAAGAGACAGATGTGGGTTCTCGATCTTGTCCAGGCTAGACGCGATGCAGTAAGATGATGGTGCAAATTATTGCTGGGCACGGCACTTACCTTTTGACGTGCATATTCTATTAGTAGGGTTGCCAAGTTGGAGCAAGGCCAGGGTAGGAGGATATCAACATATCTAGGTAGGTAGCCAGTCCCGCTTTTGGGAACTAACATGCTGTCAAGAGACACTTCAATTGATCAAAAAACGAAGAAAAAGGCCTCAGAGACGTTGTTTAGACTGATGGAAA
This sequence comes from Fusarium pseudograminearum CS3096, assembly GCF_000303195.2. Lineage (NCBI taxonomy): Eukaryota > Fungi > Ascomycota > Sordariomycetes > Hypocreales > Nectriaceae > Fusarium > Fusarium pseudograminearum. The sequence continues at coordinate 2,369,367 of NC_031952.1, read as the reverse complement.
GGGTTCCATGTCGCGTTCGAAGCTAGAGCACCATCTAGGAGGAGTTTGGACGGGGAAGCTGCAGCTGGCGGCCGACGTTACTGTGCACCTAATTCGTTCTTTAGCTTTTCTCCTCTGTCTTCTTCTCGCTGCGTCTTTACTTTACCCGCCAGCTCAACGCAGTCGATTCAGTCATCTCACCAGGGTCCTGATGGCTGTGCAGACGTTCGAAGATAGCCCGGAAATTGCGGCTGTCTTTTCTGCATGCAGGCCTGCGTTAGTTACATTGGACGGTAACGTTGATGCAGGGAGGTATGAAAGGTTGTGGAAACCCAGGAATACTTCTCTTGACACCCAATGCTTCTCGAGTGCCCATTATGGTATGAAATTGAGCGATTCCACATCGTGTGTGGCGTTGACCTTAATGTCAGTCAGTCAGTTCCAACGTACGTCATGTTTCAGATACACAGCGTTGAGATCTATGGATATACCACACATTCCAACAACCTTATAGCTAGTACCTAGTAGTTATCGACTCCACAGACTACTACTTAGTTGATGGACTTTTAGCAGATTAGAAGGTACATGGTAAATTGGTAATGCATATTCGATACTGACAGTATCCATTTTCTAGCCCCCGAACAAAACGACAGCGCAGTATTCTCTTAATCTTCCTCCTTCTATCTTAGGTCGGCTGTGGGGCATCCTCGTCTACCTACTAAGGCAGACATGGCAGGGTCTTCCATCACATGGGATGGAATGGGGGTCCATGGATCTGCACTTCATACCTTTGTCGGGACCATGTAAGGTGAAATATCTCGTCAGTGTTCAGTAGCATTCTACGATGTAGTTATCTTGCCAGCAAGATCGAATAGAATGTGCGGCATCCTCGCACCTGGCACACGGGTTTGCTATGCCTAATCAGGCAGGATCTGCAACTGAGTATGCCGTCCTTGTGAATTTGGGCCTACTGAACAACACCAAAGCTACACCTCGCGACATATAAAACGACCCTCATTCGCAGCCTTACAGGGCCAGCAAGTAGTTAATGTATATTTCTCGGCCCTTTTCTGAACACGTAACCCACTTTGATGTCTAAATGCTAGTTATCTGAGTTCAGCCTGGTCTTGCTTGCTCACCGAGCATAGCATACCATACCTGGCACATGTCGCATAATAGACAACAACTTCAGCCGTAGCTCCATCTGCATCCGACTTCTGCTTAGTCGGCCGCCCGCCCGCTTCACCCGCCCGCTTCACCACAAGACCCTCAGAAGGATCCTTAATGGTTAGTTATGCAACAGGAAGCCCTTGCTCGTATCTCTAGTTTCTACTTGTGCGGTAATCCTTAGCTCAAACATGGCTCGGCCGACATTCTGAGTTCTCTCGGGTTTTGCATCCCCACCGTACCCCTCGGGTCTACATGGGAAATAACAACTGCAAACTCTGATCACTACATGGTTGCATGCGAAAGAAACTGGAGGGTACCCGGCGATAAGGTAAGACTGCCGAATGGTTGGTTGTTGACACTCGCCTCAACCTCGACGAGCGTGAGTTGAGTGCATAGTGCATACCTACCTACTAAAGGATGTAAGTACTGAGTAGGTAGGTAAGACCTTGGGTAACTTTGTTCCAAGCTTGTCTGTGTGAAGACACGCAAATGATATGCCATGTACGTAAGTAAGTAATCGGAGACCATGGATAGCCTGGAGTTATGCTTCTGTGAGGTCCCCGTACGTATCATCGTTAACACATCAACATTCTGTGTAACCAATAATAGCCAAACCTAGCTTCGCGCATTCCCCCGCTGAACCCGCCTCGTAAGTAGTATCCTAAGACCCTTGGTGCATGGTATGTATGCAGCAAGCTCTCAGGCCCACCAAACCAGGTAAGGATAGCGGTGATTTTGTTCCGCAGTTCGGCTTTACCTTTCCCACGACATGTGGGCTCACAAGGCTTGAGAGAACCATCAAACTGGCGCATCGTGGTGTGGCTTGGTTTTGGTGACGGTGTACCGTGAATGTACAAAGCATGTTGAAAGTTGTAGAACGTGGGGAACGATGAGGATCTCACGCACCCGCTTAGTGGAAAATCGCACATACCTACCATTGAACCAAGCCACTCTCTCAGCTACCTAATCAGGTCGGCAGGTAGTCACATCCCACATCCAACATCAATCTGCATCGGGTACTATAGCCATTCGTTAAACAGCATTAAGAAAATGATAGGAGGTCTTTGCCGTGAGTCCGACCTACCTATGAATAAGCGCATAACTACCTCTAATGTAAGTAAGACAGGCAGATCATTGCTGAGTTTGAACTCAATCCGACTCCCTAGTTCTTCGTGCCTTTCAACCTCACTTACCTCCCCATTCCGGAGTTCCGTCTAGGTCTACCAACCGTCGCTGCAGCATCCACAAGAAGGCTTTCAGTCTGTTCGCCCTATCAACTTCTCGAGATAGCAATGTCGTGGGTGCCTGTAATATAAGCTCATAGGTCAAATGCACGCCTAAAAGTTCAAAGACCATCACGCAAGCGTTGCAGCCACACGAACCAAACCAATGCCACCACCGCCATGAATGGGGTTATTGGGCCAAGAAAAGATGACCACGTTTCCGTTCACGCCTTGGCCCTTTGAAGATGTTGAAATTTGCATCCCTCAAGTTCCGCAATAGTGGCCGTATTGGTGAAAGGTTAGTGTTCGCGTCATTGTATGTAGCGTGTTACTCCAACGAGGACGAAACAAGCATTAGATATATGTGGAAGAATGATTGGCAAAGGATAGTTTATTTGAATACAAACACACACAACTTGGCACTGATTGATCTCGAGCAAGACAGCCTTGCCACAAGACGTTTGCTCACATTTCCACGAATGCCCGAATTAGCAATTTGTATTAATGTATTATACTTTCCTTCAATGCCACATTCCTTCGTCTAACGAAATTAACTTCAAGAGTCGCATAAAATGTTGCCCTTGGAAAAACATGTCTGTCGAAGAACAATCTCACTCGCAACTTTGCATCGCCTCGCTTGTCTTGCCCCTGAACGCCGGTAGGTATCAAAAGAAACCCTGATGATGCAACGTGCAACCTATACAGAGAACATTCATTGCCCTTCCCTCGTCCTGAAACTGGTATCGGTTCTCATCCCATCTCAACTTCTTGGACGCATGGCTTACTGACTATACGTGAAACCTGCTACCCCAAGGATGCTAACTTGAGGACATAGATTCGGATTTCTCGCATGTGAAAAGATTGATGTGGTGGTCACCTCGAGCAGCACATCCTAGGATTGGCCGATGAGGGTGGAATGCGGTTGCTGAGATAGCCGAGCTGCGATTCTGTTGCAAGAAGCTCGAGTAAGGCTCAACGCTCGAGAGCTCATGACCATCAAGGTTGAATACCTTGACGGTGTGAGCCGATGTGCCCCTAATAAGAAATTAGCCCATTTTGTTTCCAGTTGGAGATCCTGCCAAGGTTGATACTTACACTGCAAAGACCGGTAGGTGTTCATGTGTGCTGGCAGTCCGAAGCGTGTCTCGTGTTGTTTGGAACGAATGCAGGGGCTTGTCCATACGGATATCCCAGATTTTGACCTTACCGTTCCTGCTTGCGCTCACAAGCTCCCGCTGACCACCGCGCTGCATATGAACGCTCTTGACCCATTGCCGATCCGATTCATCCTTCCACTTGCGCACCATTGACTCTTGAGGTCTGTTCCTTGTATCGAAGACGCGAACAGCACCGTCTCCAAAGCCGGCAACAAACATATTGCCAGTCATTTGATCAGAAGTTAGGGAAGTGACGCAGGATCCCGAGCGCGCTGGAATATCCATGACACAGGTCTCATAAGCCGCATACCATACACGAATAACTCGAACGTCGCCAGCAACGAGGACCCGGCCTGTGACCTGCTGCCAATCGAACACCATTCCTGAGTTGACGTTACTGGGTACCATGTGTGTCAAGGCGCGCCAAGAAGAAGCAAGCTCGATGGCTCTGTCCGATTCGTAGTTGCGATATACTCTGATCACACCATCGGAAGACCCTGTAAGCAACATCGCTTGGTCATCCTCATTGATAAATTTCATATCGCTGATCTTGGAACCTTCTGGATTTCCGTTGCTGAAACGACTTAATCGACCTTGCTTCTTCCAATCCCACACGTAAACCGTGTTGCCCTCATCTGCAACAGCAAGATGGTCCTCAAATTGATGGAAAGTCATCTTTGCAGGCTGAGCCCCATTATTGACAATTCCAAGCTGATTGTTCCACTTGTGGCTTCCCGCTTGTTGCTTTAATGGCTGAGTTTCTCGGAAAATGGTTTCATTTCGAGCTCTTCGCCAAAGCCGTTCATTGTACTCGGTGCTTCCCGGCTCGTCTGCTTCGCTTGGTTTCATCTGTGGTTCACGGAAGTACTCAATGGACCATTCCAGGAATCTGCTCTTGAGTGGGAGCGTGGGGGGCTTTGTCAAATCTCGCTCTTTGAATGCACCTGAATACGGCTCATGCGCAACATTGTACAACGCCTGCGCTGAGGTGCGGTCGTTCTGTTCAGGAGGCACGGGCACTTGATTCGGAACGAGTTTCATTGATGGTGATCGAGGCAGGGTCGGTGTTGTTGGTCTCGATTTGTCTTCATTGATGACTAACGAGGGAAAGAGCAAACTGGCGGTTCGGCGCAAGAGTCCCGGTGAAGGTAATGGCTGCGAGTTTGAAGAACCAACAGTACTGTTCCGCTGGCTTGTGTTGGGCATGTGCCTATTTGCCAGTCTTGTCGCACGCTTTTGAATCTCGGCCATGACAAGTTGCGTCTGAGCTCCGACCTTTGAGCTGAGAAGCGCGTGGTGAACATAGTCTACCACAATAGTAGCTTCTCGTTGTACCTCAGGGTGAGGATCCACACTGAGTACTAGAGCCAACTTCCATAAGGCCATGTATACGGTGTTATGAGAAAGTCCATGGGCCATTGGTTTGATGGTGCCGTCCTTGTTGCGATTTTCTGGTCTTGCGTAATGCAAGCCCATTTTGTGTTCCTGGCCGTCATCTTGGGGAGGGAAGATGAGATACTCCTTCTCCTCAACTAGCTGTTCGTAAGCTGCAACTAAGAACTTACTTTCAAAGCGAACAGCGAAATGTGACAGGAAAACGACAAACTCCTTGCGAACCATCGGGCTTCCGTCATTCCCCATATCAAGTATGGTCCATGCAATTGACTCCTCAATTCGAGCCACTTCCTCTGTTAGATCGGGGATGCCAAGGAATGTGGTCATGGCATGGACCATGGCGGCTCGCACCTCACAACAAGGGTCTCTCACGAGATAAGCTAGCTTGACGTACGCGTTCTCCCTGATACCTCGCCATTTTGCCTCTGGGAGGTCTTGCCATAACTGGCTTATGCAAAGACAAGCCCATTGTCGGAGGAGAGGGTTCTCTTCATTTTGAAGATGGGTCAAGCAGTAAGTCATGATGTCTGTCTGATTACAAACCATCTGACCATTCTTGTAGTCTTTGCAAAGCATTGCCAGAATGAACGCGCACATAGCTTTGTGCTCATCGCTATCAACAACAGGCAACCCCTCAGAAGGCTTGAGGATTTGTGCAAAGTAACTGTAACCGCTGTCTTTAATGAGATCCTGCTGACAAGAAAGGTCCACAGCAATGAGACGTGCCCAAATAAAAACCATGACGGGCTTCAGCTCAGCTGCAGCAGACTGCAAAAGTTTGAGAACGTATGGGAAGATACCTATACTCAGAGCGAGCTGGACAGACCATGGACCCAAGTCAAGGAAACGCCCAAGTAAGATAAGAGCCCGAACACGATGCTGTTGGCTGAGCAGAACCTGTAGCACGACAGGCAACTGATCGGGCGACTTTTGAGCCATTGCATCGCCTCTTGTAAGATAGACATCGAAAGCGGTAAGTTGTTCCGTGAAGAAGCTCGAGTTTTGATACTCGTAGTCATAGCCTTCGCTCTCCTTCTTCTCCAGCGCAGGGAGCTGAGATAGCGCCATATCTACAGCCAGGTCCCAGGTCTCCCACAATGGATGTTGATGAGTATCTGGCAGCTTGGGATAAGACTGAGGGTGGCAGCCATAGACAGTCATAACACGCTGGGCCAGCAGGAAATTGCGGAAGAGAGCTGCCACCATGAGATCCTGTCGGAAGAACTTGCGAAATAGATCACGCGGCAACGTTGTCCACGCGATGCTATCTGTGATGGCAGTGAAGATCCAATTAAGCTCACCAAGTGGAGTTCGCCGTTCTTGAAGTCGGCCAGGCAGCTTTTTCGCTCGCTCTGGACTGACCTTTGTTTTGAGAGGGTTTTGTAGAACAAAAAACCAAAGAGCCATCTCAATAGGAGTAGTGAGACAAGCAGTAAAGAGATCGGCAGGCAGCAGAGGGTTTGTTGGGAGATTCTCCTTCACAGCACATGCAGCCAGGTGAATATAGGGCCGGAAATTCGTCTTTGTGTAGTTGGGGTCCCGCTCTGCAGCTTCATCCTCTTCCTCTTCGTGCTTCTCGACAAATCTGTGATAATTGTTCAGGATATTGCCAGCTTCAGAACAATCCCAAACAAAGATAGTAGGAGCTTGCAGCCAATGTTGTAGGTCGTACAAAGATACTGGGATATACTGGGTATAATTCTTATTAAAAACCCATATTTCGCCTGATGCGGTGGGTTTGGGAACACCATGTCCGTTGTAATGAAGAAGAACACGTTCCTCTTTGGCATTTCTACGTAGTGAGATGCAGAATTTTTTCGTCTCTTCGACAGAAGGATCCAGGTACTGTTTATATCGCGCTCTTATCGCGAGGGTTTCATATTGTGCCTGTAGAGCCTTGCCAATGTTTTCGAGGGCTTTTTGAATTGGGGGAACGGTCGGATCCGTCCATGCCTCGAGTTTCGCTCCTGGGTTGGTTTTCAGTTGGTCGGGAGGTTCAACTCCTATGTTCAAGCATACTGCAAGAGCTGCAGATACTGTTTTTAACCTGTCCCTCTGTCGCCAATCTTGGAGCTCGTACTGGGGTGGTTTCGGTTTGCCTGTCGTTTCATGTCGTTTATCGGTATAGTACATGTACCAATTCTACAAGTAGCGTTAGCTTGAGGGTCGAGAACTGGCAGGCATGCCGCGAATACAGAGTGCTCTTGTCATGAGTTCTGCAGATGTTTGTGTGTGTATATATTCACAACAGAGCCTGAAGAGAACCTCCAAGCGGTCGAATGGACCAGGTGAAGAAGTCCGCAGATCAGTGAGGTGTTTTTCCCCACGTGCCACAGCATACATTGTAGCCGGGATCTTTGTCTTGCATCAATCGAGCATGATACAGAACTAGGGGTGCACCGGAACTGACCGACTAGTGCACAGGAAGAATCAATGAGAATTCAACTCACGTTAGCCAGTTGAGATATAATATCTTCGGATTGATAATGATCTTCGAAACCGTGTCTAGCACCCCAATCAGGTATGTCTTCTTCTATAGGCTCAGGCTCATCCATCGGCCGTGGCGCGTAGTCGCTCTTCGATCGGAGTAGTAACGGCTTCGCAGGCCGCGTCTGCTGGTGGTGCTCAATATCGTCTCTCGTTTCCAAGGCTATGCTTCCGTTTCGGCGGCCTGGTGCGCTCAAGGGCCGTTGGCCGTTTTCGTCGTTTCCAGTAGTATCGTTGGAGGTTGAGTGGCCGTTCGGTCTGGGTCTCGCTGCTGAAGCGACTCCATTTGACTCAGCAACGGGCGTAGAGGTACCATTGATATCGGATCGCAGCGCCATGGCGACCTAATGATTGCGGATTATCGCTATCTACAAAGCAGGTTTGTTGTGGCCAAGAAGCGCGTGTTGTCGTGACGAGCACGAGTTGGCGGGAGTCTAGGTCTAGCGTTGGCGGAGGAGCTGGCAGTAAGGCGGGCGCGGGTAGCTGGATAAAGAGATGTGGAGGAAGTGACGTTTATTTTAGCGACAGCTGTCATGCTCTGCTGTGTAGCTTAAGCCGGCATTGCGGATCAGTGCTCAATTTGTTGAGACCGTGACTTAAGTCTCCTGTTGAATCGCTCGATAAATACAGCCGTGAGTCTCTGAACGGTAGAAGGTCGTTTTTTTCAAGGTGGACAAGAGGAGGAAAATATGAGGCTTAGAGTTTCGGTCTACAGTTGGTAGTCCATGTGGCTGACCAGGATAGCGCCAAAAAGTTAGGAATTCCTAACAATGACCAGCCAGCTACTGCTAGACTAGTTGTGCATGTGCTGCTTACATGCTGAATCAGAATCCGCATCCTGTCCGTCGAGTGCGACACTCATAGCAACTGGGCAGAGTCAATTCCCATCTGATTGTAACGATTTGATACTGCATAGGTATTAAACCCAAGTCTCGTAACTACTAAGGTATTGACCAACTTCCATATTGGGTGCCGACCTCTGCATTGTTCGATTCTCCCTGTTCAAACTTCAGGCAGATGGAAAACCCCGAGCTATTTGGGTCAACCAACGTCGAATGGGCTCTGAGGTGCAAGCAACAGAGCGTTAAACTGCCAATAAAAAGTACAGGTTAATCCTGGTTGGTCCGGATGTTCGACAAAGGCCATTAGAAGTGCAACGCATGACCCTACACGTGGCTACCTGGGGAGGTTTTGTTTGAATGAGCTCTTCAACCATTGTCCCTAGAAAGGTAAATACTATCCAAGGATGATATATGCCTAATAATAGCAGGTACCTACTAATGTATGTAAACTTACCACCTAATAGATGCCACCTGCACATTTCTTTTCGCCGCATTATCATCATCGCCATTTCCTACTGATTTAATTCTTTGTGATTCCACAGCGATATGTCTCTGCTGGCCTAAGTTTTCGATGCAAGAATGAACCAACAGCCGACTCTATCGGTTCAAGTGAGAGATGACACAGCTATTATGCACTCACCTGATTACTCCAAAGTTGGATCATAGCATCAGTACCACACCGATTCCGTCGCCCTCTTCTTCATCGTCACAACTCGCTACAGTACTGATGATAGATAGCGCTTCGCCCCTTTCTTTTATCACCTTGCTAACCAAAAGCAATAGGGTGGGGCAGAAAAACAGTAGTAATCACCGGGAAGCTTGGCATGGGTAGACCGTTGAGTTTGACCACGTTAGCGTCCGGGAAACATGAAACGACACAAATATGGATGCTGGTTCGATCTTTGCCATTTCTTATACATAGTAGGTGCCTACTTACTTACCTACTAACCACTGAAGTACTGTACTAATCAATAATTTGTTCTTGAGTCCATATCGGCGTAAACTAGCTAATTGTATAGCACTTTATTACACATGTAGTTTCTTATCCTTCGACAATGCCCACTCGTGCTAGTAGTTTATTAGCAAGATGATTGACTACCGAGCACCTATTAGGTACCTACCTAGGTATGATATAGATGATAGTGACCCAGTGGCCTTTAATGATCGGAGTAACGCTCGGTGTTGAACCACCCATGACAATATAATCAAGGCGGTGTAACTCAGCTTACAACTATCTGGTATTGCTTATTACATGCAGCTAATTCCACGCTCCTACGAAGTTCGAAGAGAGTGCATATGGTATGAACAATACAGAATCATTTGTTAGGGTCATGGCGTTTTCCATTACTCTCGGATGTAGCTCAAATGTTTGTGTATAGTAAGCTTTAAAGCTTTGTAGCCACAGTGTGATTTCAAATCCTTGATTATCTCTTTCTTTGGGCATTAATTGGCGATAGAACGAGTTACAGTTCCATCGCTCTTCTGCGGATTTAGAACTATAACCAATTCGTACAGTGGCTTCCTGTCAGGTACAGAACACATGCACAAAAGGGGCACACCGGCCGGTGGGTGGGCAATTGGATGGACCTTGCCATTCTCTTGTCCCCGGCCACAGGGGTATCGGTATATCTCCACTCCTCGAGGTCGGCATGGAAGATCTACCTATACGTAGAAATAGTACTCTATAGAACAAAGAGACCCTTGGCAGAAACGAATGCACATAGCCGGAATGTGACATCAAATCGCGTAAAGGTATACCAAGCAATTTAACAAAATGCGTCCTGATTGAGACGACGATTGATGACTGCCGTGCTTCTTCATTTGTGATATGTATTGCATCATAACAAATGTTGGCAAAAATTAGTTCCGCACCTAGAGATCCAAACAATTTATCCACATCTGTACAAATATATGAATGCTGAACATCAAGTAAACTTGTTTCAATACCCGGTATCAATTACACACGCGGTACTGTCATACATAGTCCATTCTTTAAAAAGATCAAGGAAAATATAAACATTTGCTTCCCTCGACTTTTAGACACAAATCCATGTAAATTGTTAGTTAGCCTGTTGCATTGGCACTCTAAGTTGGCCAGAATGGAACCCCTAATATGGTCCAGGATGATGGGCCGGGTGAGGGCCGCCCAGGGGCATCAAATTTTGAGGTCTGATTGGTTGTGAGCTCCAGGGATCAGAAGAGAAACGTTCCTGGTCTGTCTGAATGCCCTTACAGTAACTCTGTAAAAGACAATAAGTTAGTACTACTTGGTACCTACTAAAGTGTTAAAAGGCCACTGAGGCTGCTGTACCTAAGAAGCAACCTAGCAATGTATCCTCCAATCTATATCCACATCCACATCAGAAGAGGCAAGGACTAAGCCCCATCTATCATTGCGCTGCCCGTTTCCGTTCCGTTGCAGCTGTCGCAGGCTTTGGCCGCTTATTTCGTACCTGACCATCACCACCTGCTTTTCCATCTCACATCTTTTCCTGCGCCAACCCAACGGGGGCTTTCTATCCGCCGCATCGTCACTCATTCATCCTCCTTTCAAGCCACCTGATGTTTACGACCATTTGAAACAACCAGCAACTGCGTGGACGCAGAACGATACAAAAGAAACTCTTGTTGCTTAACAGCGTGCGACAGCGCATCGTCCACCCCGAGGCCAACCCCCTCCCCTACCTTGGACTCCCCGTAATTCGGGAGGTTGACCACGTCTCTAAATCTCTGGAGCACGATTCGCGTTCTGCCAGCACGTTCGCCAATGCTGGCCCAGCCATTTCGAAATTCGAACATCGATATTCGTACCTGTTTCTACGTTTGTGGCTGGATCTCCTACGCAGTCGGAACATCCGCTTTGTCTCCTGGTGATCCTTAACACGCGACCGCTATACCACGATAACGTCCGATTTCCCGCGACTTTTTCTCCCATCGCATCCTGCCTAGTTGCAAGACGACGAATACTGCTCCCGAATCAACTTCTCGCCGCACCGCGGCCCCTTCACGCTACATAATGGCTTTTCTGTTCAAATCGAAGAAGCATCCAGACAAGTCACAATCTGGTAGCCGCGACGCAGGCTCCGGTTCACAAGGGTCGATTCAAAGCATCACCGCTCGCGCCGCCGAAAAGGGCTCTTTGCAGCACCGTGCAACTCCTACCGGAAGCGTGAACTCGATAGAAAATGAAGCCACGAGTGGAAGTCCTGACCAGGGACCTGGGCCTGCACTAAGCCATGGTCATGGGCGCCGTGGTGGAAGTGCTGATCAGTCAACTCAACAACCCAGCGACCCATCTGTACGTTTCATATTCACTTTCATCTGCAGTGTTGATTGTCTTCACTTTCTAACAATTGCTAACACACTATATAGTTAAGAAATGGGCCTCCTTTGAATGGGCCTAATGCATCGCTATACCCCTGGTCACAACGCCGATTAACATATACTTCCACCCACCCTCCACCGTTCCCACGATATGGGGCCGCTGTTAATTCTGTGTCATCGAAAGAGGGTGATGTGTACTTGATGGGCGGATTAATCAACGGCTCTACTGTCAAAGGTGATCTATGGATGATTGAGGCAGGAGGTAATATGGCCTGCTATCCCTTGGCGACAACTGCAGAAGGTCCCGGCCCAAGAGTTGGCCACTCAAGTTTGCTAGTTGGTAATGCTTTCATTGTGTATGGTGGAGATACCAAGATCGACGAGTCCGATGTCCTTGACGAGACGCTATACCTTCTGAATACTTGTGAGTTTCACTGCGCATAACATTTCTATTCGCTAACCAGATCAGCAACGAGACAATGGTCTCGCGCCCTGCCGTCCGGACCACGACCTTCAGGTCGTTATGGTCATTCTCTCAATATACTCGGATCTAAAATCTACGTTTTTGGAGGCCAGGTTGAGGGGCTATTCATGAACGATCTTTCGGCATTTGATCTCAACCAACTCCAGATGCCAAACAACCGTTGGGAAATTCTGGTCCATGGGGAGACAAGCCCCAAGATGCCGGCAGCTCGTACCAATCATACAATGATAACCTTCAACGACAAGATGTATCTGTAAGTATTGACAACAGGTATTGCTGAACAGTCACTGACAGAATTCTAGCTTCGGTGGTACAAATGGTTTCCAGTGGTTCAATGACGTTTGGTGCTACGATCCGGCGGTTAACAAATGGTCTCAATTCGATTGCATTGGCTATATCCCAGCCCCGCGAGAAGGCCATGCCGCCGCTCTTGTAGACGATGTCATGTACGTCTTTGGAGGAAGGACCGAGGAAGGAACAGATCTTGGCGACCTTGCAGCTTTCAGGATTTCATCGAGGCGATGGTACACGTTTCAAAACATGGGGCCTTCTCCTTCCCCCCGTTCGGGCCACAGCATGACGACCGTTGGTAAATCGATTGTGGTTCTTGGTGGCGAGCCAAGCTCAGCAACTGCATCCGTTAGCGATCTGGGACTCCTCTATGTTCTGGACACCTCAAAGATTCGATACCCGAATGATGCGCCGCAGACTTCGCAGCCTCCGCGAGTGCAAGGCTCACGTAGACCGAGTGCGAGTGAGGGCAATCGCCCGTACCCTGCACGAGACGGATCAAACGGCCCATCGGACTCGAGAAAAATGATCGTGGGAGGGCCATCTGCTCCACCCAATGGTCATCGATCGCCACCCAACAGCGTAGAGGTTGAAGGTTCTCAGCCCGCTATCGCAAACGCAAAGCTTCCGAGAGCCTCGGCGATGCCTCCATCAGGTCCTCCCCCCCAAGGCCCGATGCCTGCCAGGCCTACCGTGGACGTTTCTGCCGTGGCACGGGTACGGGGGCAATCGGCAGAACGCGGTGGCGCCTCCGGTTCGCCAAGAACAATGCACTCTGGCTCACCGATCACACGAGAAGTAATCAGTGAGGTCGATAGCCCTGCATCAAACGGTCAACGAACACCTATCCAGCAACCACCACGTGTTGCTTCACGTCAGGATCAAGTGAGTGGAGATGCTTCCAAGATCAAACAAGCTCCACAAGGCCGACCTCAAGGCCCGGCCGATGGCACGCCAGAAGCCTCGATCAAGCCAACAATCGCGCCTCGGCCAGCTTCGCCACCAGTCCCTGCAAGGCAACCCAGCAACAACATTAACAGACGGTCATCGGGAAGGAACTCACAAACAGTCGTTCTTCTGAAAGAGCTGGACTCTGCCCGGAACAGAAACGCGTGGTATGCTTCCGAGTTGGAGCTGGCACGGAAAGCTGGTTACGTCCCCAATACCTCGTATAGTCCTTTGCTTGACAACAAGGCCACTGAGACTTTTGACGATGAGGATCGGCCACTCATAGAGGCTTTGTTAGCGATGAGATCCGAGCTTGCCAATGTCCAGACCGCAGTTGACAAGCAAGCCGTTGTCGCTGCCAAGCAGATTGCCGAGGCAGAGAAGCAACGTGATGCTGCCATCCAAGAAGCCATCTATTCGAAAGCCAAACTCGCGGCGCACCTGGGTGGGAGCTCCGCAAGTACACCGCAGCTCGATGGCCCCAAGGACGACTCTGAACTCAGGTCTGGTGAGCTGAGTAGGAAGCTCGCTTCTGCGTTACATGTTCAAAAGGACCTCCAATCGCGACTCGATTCCGCTAGGAGCGAACTCGACTCGGAGAGGAAGGCTCGTTTGTTGGCAGACGACACCTCGAATGCGGCTCAGAAACGCATGGCAGAACTCGAAAGCTACAAGCAGCAAACGTCGACAGAGGTTGAGCGACTCAAGGCCGAACTGCATCTTGCCCAACATGAAGCGAGAGAACATTCGGTAGCTCGCGCCGAGGTTGCTGCCACTGTCGAACTACTCCACATCGAGAAGAACGACATGGAGCAGAAATACCATGAAGCTATTGGGAACTCCAAAGACCATAGCGAAACCTTTGACTCTCTTCGAGCTGCTATTGTAGCTTCTGAGGATTCTACAGCTCTTCTGGAGAACAAGCTTGCAGAAGAAAGAAGCCAGCGCGAAAAGATTGAGACGCAGCTCAACAAGCTCAGGTTTGAGCACGAAGCTCGCACTGCCGAGCTTGTAGCTACCACACAACGTCTTCGTGACGCCGAACAACTTTCGGAGAAGCACGCAACTGAAGCTCGCACAACTCGACAAGCGGTTCTCGCAGGCCTTGATAAGATCTCAGCTCGAGATGTTTCTGGCCCGAGCAAAGCGGATGGCGAACGTATTGCGGCTCTGCAGACTCAGCTCGCCACCTCAAACGAACTGGTCAAGAAATACCAGCAGGAAGTTGAGGCGGCAGCTGACAAACTACGTGGCGCAGAAGAGCGTATTGCGGGTCTCGAACAATACCAAGAACAGTCAAGTCGCGAAGGTGTCACAATCAGAAGGCAATTGCAGTCTGCTTTGCGTGATACACAAAGCCTGCAGGCAGCGAACACCGATCTCAAGAACCAACTAGCTGCTCAGCAACTTGAGACCAATGCCATGACCGTGCAGCACAATGCGCTCAAAGACATTTTGAGCGAACGAGGCATAAGCCCCACCGCTTCTATTCGCACTCGTGGTATCACAAACCCGCGGATCAACTCACCGGCCATCTCTCCTGATTTGAATCGCGTTCGCGACCTTGAATCCCAGCTTGCTAGTTCATCCGCTGCCCATGAAGAAACCAAGCAAGTATTTGCCATCCAGGTCCAAGAGTCTGAAGCGGCCTGGCGCGAGAAATTATCGCAACTTGAGAGTGACTATCAGTCCGCAGTGCATTATGTTAAGGGCACCGAGAAGATGCTCAAGCAACTCAAAGACCAATTGTCTCGGTATAAAACCGAAAATGCCCGCTTGAAGACGGAGATAGAAGATCTTGAGGACAGCGCTCAAGCTGGAGCATCCTCGACATCCGCTAACTGGGAGAGTGAGAAAGCGGAACTCCAGGCACGAATCCGAAGTCTCGAGACAGAGCTCGAAAACACTGCAGCCCAGATGGAGAAACGACTTGCCGGCCTTCAAACAGAATTACAAGCGACCAGCCAGCACCACGAAGCGGCTACACAAAAGTTGAATAGCCACCAGAAGGATCTGGAGCAGCTGCAATCTGAGAACGCGCTCCTTGAGCAGCGCGCAAACGATGCTGAGCAAAAAGTGGCACTTCTGCTGGACCAGGTTGAGCATTCCGTCGATAACTACCGTCGTCGTAGCCGGCAAGTGCCCAGCGTAAACTCCGAGGTGGCTGTCGGTGCCAATGGTATGGGCTTAGGGCATTCAAGACAAGAGAGCTCCGAAGGCGAGAGCGTCTACGGAAGCGCAAATGGGAATGGGAACGGGAATGGGAACGGAAACGGCAACGGGGGTCTGGAGGCTAGAAACAGCGCGGCCCTGGATAGCCTTGCCAACGAGCTTGAAACCCTTCGGAGCCAGTGGGAGGCAACCAACAAGAACTATCGATTGAGCACCAACTTTGACTTTGACGCATCATCAGGCGTCAAGAAGGAGGGCGATGCCGCTGCTGGCGTCGGCCTCAGCGAGAGTCTGGCAGATTGGCGTAAGAGACTTGACACGGAGGAAACCCACAATGACGGGGACAAGCCTCGACACATCTAATCGCAAGTAATTCCTGGATACCGGATACCGATACGCCATCATGACACAAATATACCCACCCTCTTCATTTTGATTCATGGTCGATGGACAATGTCTGTACATCCCGATCTTCGCAAAGGTGGAATGGAGTTTCAGTTGTCTTGAGTGACAGCTCTGTCATTTTCGCGTGCAGTCCTTTTCTTTTCTTTTCCCTTTTCGGCTTGATCGATTTTTCTGAAAACTAATTCTTTTGAAGAAGGGTTATATCTTTTAATTCCCTTCTGCTCGCTCTTCGCTTTGGAGGGATGGGCCATTATACTTGTTCTAGTTGTTCTTTTTGCCTGGTTTCTAAAAAGGTTGTGTAAAATAAGAAACCTTTCTATTCCTCAACTGTATCGCCACGGAGGGGTCTTGGAAGACATGGGGGTTACAGGCTTTGTGACTACGACGTATAGGTAGTCTTGACTTGAGAGCGAGCCAATTCTCTCTAGAAGAGTATGGTCATGCATGGGAGAAAGATGAATGAATAAATGATGTACTGTCTGGTTTGAAATTGAGGCGCTGCCAGTTTCTAGTGTGATTATATTCACATGTATAGAGCAATTCGTTCATCGCTTGTGACAACTATGGAATGCTCCCAGTCCAAAATGTATGTCTCACCAAAATCCCGAGACTGCTTCATTGGCGTGCATCAAGTGATTCGATCGTGTGGATGTATTAATCAATATTGACAAGAAGTTTCGTCGCATAATATCATGGTATCAATTCCATTTCGCCGGGTCCCCCTATCACGTCCGGCAAGTTGACCTCTCTTGCTGCTAAAATTACACATAAGAATACTCCAAGAAAATCTGTGGCTCTAAACTACGCGGAGGCAGTCATGAGTCCCTTTTGGACCCTTAAGCATCGCTTGAAGTTAAGTTTCTGACCTTCTCGGGGCATGTGCTCACCACTCGCAATACAAAGCACACGCATCTTTGGGTCGTACCTGAGGCCAGTCAAGAGCTTTGGGGTGATGAGGAAGTATTGGCTTGAATGCTCACGGCATGCGATCTCAACCATTCGCTCGTGCACCATTCGTTCATTGCGAGGGTCCATGCCCTGATTGATCTCATCCACAACACGAAATGGTGACTGTGCCAGAGATTGAAGGGCCATGAGGAAGAAGATGGTGGAAACAGCTCGCTCGCCACCAGACTGGCGATGCGCAGTCAATTGCTGTAGGGTCTCGTTTTCACTGGGATTGTTAGCTAAAGCGACCACAAGTGATAATGGGAAAGAGCAGAAGAAATACATACCGGAAACGAACCATGATGTCTAAAGCCCAGGCGTCAAAGTCGTCTGGTTTGTGGACACGGACCTCGCCAGCACAACTGATCTGTTCAAAGTTATATGCAAAGGCGTTGTTAACCTGGGCTACCAGTTCGTCGAGCCGAGGTTCCCATTTTGATCTCAATTCTTCCATTTCTTGGGTAATACCATTGAGCTTGTCGGTTGACCCAGTCATTTTGCGTGTTAACCGAGCAATTTCCTCGGCACGTTTCTCAAACTCGCGTAGCACATTGGGATTCGGTGTGTGCATGCACTCTAGTTTGGCTTCCTCGGCTCCAATATCATCTTGGATAGCCTCGGGAGTCCGTCTTTCACAGAGCTCCGAGATAAGGTCACGCTTTTCTGGTTCGCTGTCAATCATTTGTTGCACTCTCTCAGAAAGACGGTTGCCTTCTTCTCGGGCTCGGCTGGCATCCTCAGTAGCTTGTTTCAACGTCTCTTTCTCGGCATCGAGGCGCTCCATGATATGAGAGTTCCGAGCCATGAGGCCAACAACGTCGGAATGGGCTTCAACCCCGCGAATTTCGGCCTCGAGAAGAGCCTGGTACGCTGTTCGAACACTCTCGATTGCCTCCTTATGGCGGAGGACCAATTGAGCTCGGCGAAGTACGGCTTCGTCCCACTCATATCGAATCTCGACCATTCGTTTGCGCGCATCTCGTAGGGATTGTTCGTGAGCCGCTTTGGAACGTTCCTCAGATTCTAAGCCCATATTAGCATACCTGGAGAACGGTGGTTTCCATCGTGACGCTTACCGATTTTTTCGGGCAGGGACTGCCACTTTTGATATTCCTTTTGCAAAGTGTTTTTCTCGGCCTTCAGTCGTACCTGAAGATGGTCAGCATTGTGTGCTCATACTGATAAACAGAGAAGAAAAGTGTGTGACTCACAATGTTGTCATGAATATTATTCTTTTGATCCTCAATGTCCTGGATTCTGCCTTGCAATTCACGGTACTGGTCTTTGAAGACATCTCTCTCGCCATTCAGTTCCAGTAGGCGCTTGTTCATTTCTCGCTTTTCTTGTCCATCAACAGGTTGTGAGGTCCAGAATCTTCCCTGGGGGATGCTCTTGGTGACAGCCGTCATAGCTTGAGGTCCGTACTCCTTGCGTCTTCTGACGATAAAGGATTGATTTCCAGCTGCCCAGGAATTGACTTTACCGCTTCTGACTAGGCGGTCGTATTGAGCATCATTGTGATCCCGTAGGGAAACACCTGACTGATGAAGCCTCTTCTCAGCACACAGCATCGCTAAAACAGGTTCTGGACCCTCGACAAAGTCGACAGCAAACCCATCAAGTCCTAATTCATTTGCTTCGTCCATACTGACTGGCCGCTGAAAAGCACTGAGTGGTTGTGCGCACGAGCGAATGACGACAGACAGACTTTGGACACGATATAACTGGTCTGATAGCTTTTTGTAATCGTTCTTTGTTTGTACTGTGAAGCATGTAAAATCATCTGCTTGCAAGAGAGACTGTACTTGATCCGAGTATCGTTCGTCTTTGATGGAGCAGCTGATCATAGGTGGGCCGAAAACTTCCTTTTCGAACTCGTTCTTGTTTTCCTGTATCCAGTCCCAGGCCGTTGCCAGATCAGGGAAATGTTTTCGCATGAAGTTAAGCTGTTGACCTTGTTGAGTTTCCAACGACTTGATGTTCTCTTCAACCTGTCGAATCTCGTTGTTGATTGATCTGCCTTTGTTTTTGATGTCCTCGCGTTGTCCGGTCACTTCACGTTGCTCTCCTTCTAACTCCCTCTGTCTGTGTTCTTCTCCTCGCTACACAAGTGTTAGTATGCTACATCTACCGTATAGTAGAAACTCTCACAATTTTTTGGTTGAAGTCCGAAGGATTGAACTCTTCAGGGCGGTTTCTTAGATCAGCCTGCAGGGACGTGATCCTCGACTTGGACTGGGAAAGCTCTTTTCTTTTGGCATCAAATCCCTTGCGCTCCGCTTCAATGCTATTCTCAAACTCCTTGAGATTCTCAGAGGCGGTGCTCGTATCCCGCGCAAGCTTCTTGGAAACATCCTCTGCGTTTTTCAAAGCAGTCTTCCTTCCCGAGATTGCTTCATCAATGCGTTGAGCGTAGAGTTGTTTTGTATTTACCGCCTCCAGCGATGGACCGGCATCGTGTTCAAGACGCCTCAAAGACCTTTCCGCCAATTTTTTCCTTTCTTTGGCGTCTTTAAACTTCGTGCGGGCTTCTGTATATTTGGCAAAGACCAAAGCTGACCTGAGGTTTTTTATTTGTTCCACAATCTCCTCACGCTCTCGCAATCTGTCTACGTCTGCTTGAAGTCCTTGCTGTCGGTTTTCCAAATTTCTCAGAGTTTCTACGTCGCCATGAGTAGATTGTTCCAGTTCTTTCTTGTCTTTGTCGAGTTCTTGGAGCTGCCTTTGCCAGGCCAGCATTTCTTCGGGGGCGGCTGCGCGTAAGGTCTCGCGCAGGAGATCCACGGGTGTACAGGCGGCAAACTCAACAACCCTATCTTGAGGAAGAAACTGGCATAAGTTGTCCACCTGGATCTTGAGCTTGTGCATCAGTGCATGGATCCGCTTGTGGCTGCTCTCATTGCCGTTCAACCACCACTTTTGGTTGTTTTGTTCTCGCCGAATTTGTACTTTGACAACCCAATTCTGGGTGTCTTTTGGTCGTTTCTGAAGTTCGATTTCTATCGTGGCAATATCTTTGCCGTGTTTAACAAATTCTTTGACAGAGCCGGCACGTCCAAGGTGCTTCGGGCTGTAACCCAACCCGAGACAGATGGCGCAAACCAAAGAACTCTTTCCAGTGCCGTTTGGACCGACAACCATGTTCAGATGTGGCCCCGGAAGGAACTCTGCCTTTTCGTAGGTAACGAAGTTTTCCACGGTGACTCGAACGATAGCGCCTGGCTGGAAGCCATTGTTCATGTCGTCTTCCCTCGATGTGCTATTTGCCTGTCGCGCATGAGGTTCTTTGTTTGCGGAACCACGATTCGAATCATCGTTCAGTCTCTGACGCTTGGGGGAACCGATTTCGTGCTGGTATTCGCTGTCGTTGTCGGGATTCTCGGTATCTGATCGCCTGCGACGACGAGACGATTCTGGTGCCATGGCGACAATAGGCAAGTAACGCCTTTCAAACAAGGCAGGTTGGGGAATCTCTATGTCGCTGCAAGTCAAACGAGATGCCAACGCACCTGAGAGGCTACCTTAAGACGTCGCAAGTGCCAAGGATTCATAGACCTTTGTTAGATGGAAATCGAACGCGCTCAAATCGCGTCCATGCACGCCTAGCAATTGTGGCCCCGGTTCAGATTTAAAGTGGTGGGGGGGAAAGTAACGTGCAAAGTTAGGTACGTGTTGGCACTTCCCCAGGTAATTAGTACTACCTAAAAATAATGGGGCCTCAGTACTGTGGCATCAAACATGTAGACATCAGCTCTTTGTCTTCTCGCACGTTCCTATTCATATCTACTAGGTACCTAAGCAGTTAACAGACACATGCTGTCACTTATAATCATACCCAATCTATCTAAACCAACTGTATGCTCCGCTATGGCAAGTAAAGAAGCATCCCTATACGCTATCTACCCGTGTCATACTATATAATGCGAAGAGCTGTCGTCCTTGTGTCAATAATCACGACACTAATTCTCCAGCTGGCCTTTAATCAATCAATATTGCTTCCCAGTGTTAAAAAAGAGGTCAACAAATTCGTTGGGAGAGCATTTTATACATGCCTCCCGTCTTGGTCGTCTCGGTCCATCTAGCTTAGTCATTCTAGACTCCGCGTAGCCCCTTTGAAAGGGAGTCAGACAACCTCACCCCTTAGAATTCCAGTTCCTACCAGGTGACTTCATCATCCCATCTCGAATTTCTTTGCAGGACCGCATGTCTAATGATTTCTGGAGGAAGTCGGAGGCCTTCTTTGTTATATTGACTGGATAAGGAAACAATCGCCGTCGATGTGGACGCAAGTATCCGCCGAGCGTGTTTCTCGACCTATCTGTCCACGGGTGACTCTACCTACTCTTGTGAGTTGGGTTGGCTTCCAGAAGTCTGGAGTAAAAAAGGGGTTTGCTACGAAGGAATTCCGGGCTCCTTTAACCCCTGCTTGGTATCTTCCACAAGGGGCGTTGGTGGTAGCACACGCTTCCCCATATTGAAAGACTTCTTCATGATGTGATATAGTTATCAACATCTTCGCATCGTCGAGCGTTGGGCATCGGTTTCCAAAGAGCTCAAGCCATAATAGAACGGCTGTTCTGATGGCGTTTCAGACAGCTTGTTCGCCAAGTACTCTCTGCCTTCTCCCTGCTTTGAGAGGACTGCGGCAGCATTCACGCAGTCTTACTATTGGGCCATAGTCTCGAACCGCATAAAGAACTGGAATGCATCACGATGCCTTGATGGAAGAGAAACCCCTCCATTTCAGCTTTGACCAGCTTTATTTTACCAAGATTCCCCACCACATCATACCTGAGCGTGTGTGGTTTGGCAGTGGCAGATTGGCAGGTGTATGCAGGTGGCAGATGCCAGCCAAATACCAACGAAATACAAGTATTGTATTCCAGCCTTTCTCCCTTAGCATCACTGGCACCACCAGCCTGGCTTAACATCTCTCCCCACTGTAAACATTGCATTCCATGTTCAGCAACTTCCCTCCCATCACCCCAACTTGACTTTGTCTCTTGTTTTGTTTCTTCTTCATCTGCGGTGGCCTAGATTCCGAATTCTTGAGCCACTTTCTTTCATTCAGCGCCTTCGTTTCTCATCATCTCTTGTCTGGCTGCTCTGCCATCTCTCTATTGGTCGCAAACATTGTACGGTTTGTTTGCTAGACAACAATACTTTACCTATACCTGTCCACCTATCTCACTCGTCTTTGTGACTTTAATAGCAGCTATCATAGTAATCGATATCTCCACGCGCAAACATAATTTTGACAACCTCATCATTTGGAAAAGGCTTACGACTGGGGGCTGCGAGTACTATGTGCTGATTCACCACAGCCACAGCGATCACAATGGCGGATATTATGATTCCGAATGTCCGCTCACCGTTATCTGAAGCTTCGAATCGAATCAACTCGAACCATCCCCCTCAGGAGGCTCATCGGTACAAACCACGCCACGACCGCCCTCCCGCGTCGACCGTCAACAACCCCCCACGCGCGAGCTATGGGCATCCGGCTGCATACTTTTCTGGCCGGCCTCCTCCTACGCAACCGCAGTCGACTGGCCCAAAACCACAAGGAAATCCTACATTGAAACCACCTACTGACATGGACGATGATCGTCGACACTCGGGGGCATCTTATGATTCTTCGGGCAGTGGTCACAGCAAGAAGAATTATAAGACGCACATCGGCCCCTGGCAGTTAGGCAAGACTCTCGGCAAAGGCTCATCTGCACGTGTACGGCTATGTCGCCACAACGTAACTCACCAGCTAGCCGCTGTCAAGATTGTCAACAGGCGAATGGCATATCTTGTACAGGATAGCAGTTTAGCTGCTCTCAGCAAATGGGATAATAACCTCCCAGAGCAGATTGATGGCGAGATACGTGTCCCTATGGCCATCGAACGAGAAGTGGCCATTCTCAAGCTCATCGAGCACCCGCACATCATGAAGATATATGATATTTGGGAGAACCGCTCAGAAGTGTAGGCACTGCCGATCCTGTCACTTCTCCAATGTGCTGACAGTATAGTTACTTGATACTCGAATATATTGATCAAGGCGATCTGTTCACCTTTATCAATATGAAGGGTCGCCTTAGTGAGGAAGTCTCCGTCTACTTTTTTCGACAAATCATCAGCGCCATCTCATACTGCCATTCCTTCAACATCTGCCACCGAGACCTCAAGCCTGAGAACATACTGATCAGTGCTAACCTCAAAATCAAAATTGCTGATTTTGGAATGGCTGCTCTCCACCAAACCGACACTCATCGGCTCAATACAGCATGTGGTAGTCCCCATTACGCAGCACCCGAACTCCTCAAGAACCGACAATATCGGGGCGACAAAGCCGACCTTTGGAGTATGGGTGTCATCCTTTTTGCCATGCTCTCTGCGACTCTTCCATTTGATGATCCGGACATACGCGTTATGATGTCTAAGACGAAGAAGGGTCAATATGAGATGCCAAATTACCTCAGCCCAGAGGCCGAGGACCTGATCAGGCGAATGCTGCAGGTCAACCCCGACCGGCGCATCACCCTCAAGGAAATATGGCGCCATCCCTTGGTCAAAAAGTATGCGTATCTTGACAATCTTGACGATCTCAACAGTCAACCTCCTGATATACGCAAAGGATTTCAATATACCCCTGTGCCCGCTCAAGACGTGGATTCTCAGCTGGTTCGTCAGCTGCGGTCTATGTGGCACACGTTCAGCGAAAACGATTTGAAGCTGAAGCTCACATGTGATGAGTAAGTCCACCATGCTTTTTTCCCTACCCATCCAATAGCTAAACTTTACTAGGCCCAACGATCAAAAAGCTTTCTATTGGTTGTTGTATCAGTACCGAGAGCAACAATTAGAAGACTTCAAGCCCGAAATTGCTCACTCGACAAGTGACTATCATCACATGAAACCAGGTACATGGAAGAAACGTGTGTCAACTTGTGAATTCACGCAGCCGGGCAGTAATGGTCATGGACGTTCCATTTCACGGTTTACTGTGATCTCGAATGCAACTGAACCAGGCAGATCCGCAAGCCACGAGCCTCTCCAAGAAGACGGTATGTTGCGATGTCGTACTTCCCAAACTTTTCAGTCAATGTCATATATTGATTGTCACTCCTATCTAGACAATGGCTCTTACACCGGGCAACCAAAAAGGCTTCGAAGCGGATCAAGTGCGCGCCGTGGACGTGGAACATCAACTCGAACCTCCACCACAGGACGCCTACTATCCTCGAGAGGCTCACTGTCGTCCATGCACAGTAGTCGACAGGGCACGCCGCATGCACGCAACGCGCGCCACAAACGAGGAGTCGACTTCACGCATGTTAGGAAGAGGTCCACTTCTACCAACGGTAATAGGAGTGGCTCTGTGCCACCTTATGTCACGGAACAAGGATCAACCTACCAACTTGAGATGGCTCGACCATTTACACCAGATGTTCCAGAACTCTCAAGTACTGTGCTGCCAAAGACGAAAGACAGGCATGAGGCTCAAGTCAACACAAACCGCGCTTCTGGACAAGCAATGCGAATAGCATTAGGATCACGATATGCATCAGAGATCTTCAAGGAAGAACTGCGCCATTTCAGCAGCAACATTGCTAAGGATTGCGACGAAGCTTTCAAGAGCTCATTGATAGAAGAAGACTCCATTGCTGGCTCACTCACAGAACCGGATAGAACCCAGTACGAGTCAACGCCCATATCCTTCACTATCGACGCTCCGGATGAATCAGCCCCAGACATTCTTGACTTGACGGCCAAATCTTTCAGTAACCGGCCTCTTCCGCCTCTCCCCACGCCTTTACAGGGCCACGATGAACGTTCGCTAGTTCCAACCCCTATCGGGTCGCGACCAACAACTGGCGACTCACACTTGGAGGAGCTGCGTGCCGATCAAGTCAAAGTTGCTCAGCCAGTCGTTCTCACGAGGCACGCAGAGCGCCGAGTCATCTCAGCCCCGGCTTACCATCAGAAATCGAAAATGAATGCGGCTCTTCCGTCTATCAACGAAACAGGAGCCATATCTAACGACAAGGCCCGTATCGTGTCAGCCCCTCCTCACACGCCGACAACGAGAGGGGTGGATAGAATCCGTGGCATTGAGTACCTTAGCCAAGTCGAAAACAGTATTCGAGTGGTAAATTCACCAGGAGATGAGAGTCCTGTCAAGATGCCTAAACCTCTCAATGTGCGAAAGAAGGTGACTGAACCTCGACATGGGAATGCCACTTCCTTTGCTCAACGTCCGGGGCCAGATTCGACGTCTCAACGCAGCGAAGATGGGGGCACGTCCGCAAATACAACACTCCTGGATCATTCTTCGCATGATAGTTCTGCGGTAGTGAAGAAGAAGAAGACGTCATGGTTCAAGCGTACTTCCAAGGTCGAATCCAACAACGGCCGAGAATCTGTCGACTGGCAAGATTGCAACTCATACTTAACCTCTAGCGACGGCAAGCGAAGCGATTCTACTATAACAGATGCCCCCTCCAAGAAGAAGACATTCAACTTTAGTTTCTGGAAGAGCAACAAACAAAGAGATTCCATCATGTCCATCGCAAGTAAGTAACTTTCCGTATCAACGACTAAAACAACTGGACCTAACTTCAACAGAAGAGCCTGATGACAAGGAAGAGCGTCCTTCCGTCGAGTTGAGTGTCGTTGGTAAGACCAACACTTCAACAAAGGTATCGCAGTCCACATGGCATGAGTCGAACTCCGGGCCAGTACGAAACATCGAAGTCAAACAGAACTGGCTCGCGCGTTTGTTCAGAGTCAAGCCAGCAACAGACCATATCTGCATGACTATTTCGAGAAGACGCGCACGACAGGAGGTTACCATTCTCCTGCGGGAGTGGCGCAAGTACGGCATTCGGGACATTCAGGTAGACAAGCAAAGGAACATCGTATTTGCACGGGTCGCAGATAAGAACTGTACGTCATCATATGCAACGAGTACCACAATGTACTAACCTGGTCTTTTAGTTTTGAACCTGAAAGAAGTGTCCTTTGCAGCCGAGGTTATCACGGTGATTGAGCATGGCAAGAAGCAGCCGCTCAGCATTATCCGATTCACACAGGAGCGGGGAGCTGCTAGCAGCTTCTATCGGGTAGTTGATACCATGAGAATGATGTTCGAGACAAGGGCTCTGGTCATTTCCGACAAGAACAAGCAGAAGATGATGATCAAGACGCTCAACTCTTGATGTGGAAATTCTGCAGTCTCTTTTCAGTTCCTTTCTTCCAGGCTATGCTAGTGAAGAACGGGTTATGCCGGGAGTCGAACATTAATATCTGGCTATCGTTATGTTGGTTGGATTGTCATATCCGTTACAGAGCCATGTACAATGTGTTTATTGTTAGGAGTTGGATGTGCGAATTACTGTTTTCTTATCTTGCCCTGCTTTGATGGAACGACTTGGGGAGTCATAATTTCCTAATATCCACATGGACTGGCGAATATTGGTGTCTGCGAAGGATTTGGATGATTGGGGGTCGATTGTTGTCTTCGTTGATAGCCCCCCCTCCCCCCCATTGACTCGCTCACACACTTTGTACAACCAATTAGTCAGTCAGTTACTTGATAACTATAAAGATGAACAAGCTTTCATTTTGACTTATCAACTATATTGTATGATCTCCAGTCCTAGTGTGACTCAGTAGCGTTCGATGTGTTCCATATTGTAGGTATACCAGCAAGCGGGTATGGACAAACTGATGAACCGACAAGAGACTAGCTGTCCACTCGAATCATATAATTCAACTATCCCTCGCATATAGATAGTACTGTTCATCTCCAAAATTCTAAGTCGTCTTGGAACATATGGCATGAGATCCAACACTAGGCAGTTCGGTGCCGAAGATCACTTGAAAATTATGCTGTATACTTTGTCTTCTTCTGTACATATAACCTTATAAAACGGATATGATGTCCCTTCGAAGCATTATCAACATTGAGAAAACAGTGTTATCTCTCAACCTTCCGACCACGAATGATCTCAGTGGAATATGCTACGCTTCTTTACTGTTACCCTATCTACTTATAGTAATTATTGAATAC
Organism: Fusarium pseudograminearum CS3096; assembly: GCF_000303195.2. NCBI lineage: Eukaryota > Fungi > Ascomycota > Sordariomycetes > Hypocreales > Nectriaceae > Fusarium > Fusarium pseudograminearum. Next base: position 2,342,476 of record NC_031952.1, on the reverse strand, counting down.
CATTCATTTTATATAACGTTAACTATCTATTATGAGAGTTTCAATACATGAATGCTGGCTATTTGGTCTAAATCAAATGGCGATCGTCTATCGGGCACCGCATCATGAGAGTAAGTTGATGATTGCAACATATAAGCAACTCGAACCCTCGGTATTGGCACTGAAAACACATACACTGACTAGTATGCTACCTGAATGGCTCTGTTGAACGTGGGATCTAGACTCTTTGATATTCGCTGTTGATTGTGACGTCTGACAATATGCTTCCACTGAGACAAGGGCAGTGGGCTCTGTGATTATGGAGTATTATTCGAGTGCTCAATTCGCATAGTTCATGTATAGAGCATCGCAGGGGAATGTTTCATTATTACCTAACATTATCGAGTAATCATTGCTTGCGTGAATTCATATCTTCTTTGCATGTGCCTTATTCCTCGGCGGTCGGATGTCAGTCCGAAATTGCTGTACAAAAGCTGGGGCATTCGGGTGATTGCCCCAAATTTACATGCTGACGAGGTACCCACTGTCCTCCAGGTGGACCTGGAAGTTGGTGAGAAGGCTATGCATAGATTGATGTTTTTACCAGGGTTCTGTGTCCAGCGTATAACTTGTCGCTGGTAAAATTGACTCGACCAGAATGCGCAACATTTGAAGGGAGCAGCATGCTCTTATCCTCGGCTCGATGGCTCGGAGGACAAGGCCGACGGTGCCTGTGAAATGATTTCGGAACACAGCCGAGGTTCAAAGGGTGTAGTTAGCGTTCAAACTTGTAAGGTTTCTATGATGGTGGAAATCGAACTGTGACGACTCGGTCTTCGACCGAGTCAGAAATCTTGAGGCAAGTGAAGCCATCAATTCCAATTTCTAGGGAAATGGCCGAAGGCAGGCGATGCAGTCATTGTAAGATGGGGAAGCTACTCTAATCGTGGGGTACTTGAGCTCAGCCAAAGGCATACATTGCTGTGCCCGCAACCCCCGCCAAATTTGGTGGAGATGTGTCCATCTGCAAGTACCTTTTTCAGCGATCTAAGTACCTCTCCACGGGTCGTCACGGCAGTTGGCCACCTTCTCTCCTTCCCCACAAGCAGTTCGTTCACCTTGGATCTTTTAGTGTCAGATCTTGTCTACTTTGGTGGCTGCATCGAGCTCATGAGCTTCACTCCTTCCACCCGAGCCAGGCCGATGGCTACCGAGCGGGACGGACGATGGCCGGTCGTTTTAGTCACCGAGTTGAGACCTCAGCATGGGAATTGCATTTCCGTCTGCTGGCAGGCCGTCGTTGCTGTAAAAAGCTCTACAAAGTCAACTGCTTGTTGGTAAATACTTTGTGAATTCTATGCGACAAAAGAATTGCGATGAGCAATATCATATGATGTACAATCTCACTGATCCAAAAGTTGACCTCTCGGACTTCAATGTACGAGACGAGATGATCTCGGCGTTATGTAGAATGATTTCATGGGGATGGTTTTATCTTCCCCAGGCCCGGTGGTGCTAATGACGTGGAGACACCTCTCGGCTGTAGTCCGAGGCACGTTCCGTATTTGGGAATTCGATATGCGGAGCACTGTTGCTTCAATTTCAATACCTCGAGACTATATAACCTCCGTGTTGCAAGTCCAAAGTTCTTTCGTTCTGTGCTTTATACTTAATTCCCCATCTGTCGCTGTCCATCTCTACAGTGAGCCCGAACTCCAGAAGCATTAGCTGCAACTTCACGGCAACTACCAGAGCTTCTTACATGTGCCCGCATTAGCATCTCATTGCCGGAACCATCGTCACCCATCTCAATCGACACGTGAAAGTCCCTTCTACAGTACATAAGATACATCAGCCTTTCACCCCTCATCGCTCCCAGGCAAATTAGTATACATCCATTCATCTCACCAAACGCAATCACAATGGCTTCTCTCGATTCCGTCCTCCAGGGCGTTTCCGTCTCTGGCAAGGTCGATGAGATCCACCGGAAGATCCTCACTCCTGAGGCTTTGGGTTTCCTTGCTCTTCTGCACCGCTCCTTCAATGAGCGACGCAAGAACCTGCTTGAGCGCCGCAAGGCTCGCCAGGCTGAGCTTGATCGAGGTGTTCTACCCGATTTCCTTCCTGAGACCAAGCACATTCGCGAAAACCCTACATGGAAGGGTGCCGCTCCGGCCCCCGGTTTGGTGGACCGTCGTGTTGAGATCACCGGCCCCACTGACCGGAAGATGGTTGTCAACGCGCTGAATGCCAACGTCTACACTTATATGGCTGATTTCGAGGGTAAGTCTCTATCAATTAATGGTGCGACTGTTTCTCATGAATACGATGTTCAGGAGCAAATTGTCGCATGGGTTGGAAATAAGTTCGCTAACTTCACAATCAGATTCAAGTGCCCCTACTTGGGACAACATGATCAACGGACAAGTCAACCTCTACGACGCCAACCGTCGCCAAGTCGACTTCAGTCAAGGGCCCAAGGAATATAAGCTTCGTACCGATCGTAAGCTGCCCACTCTGATTGTCCGTCCTCGTGGCTGGCACCTTGAAGAGAAGCATGTCACCGTTGATGGCGAGCCTATTTCTGGTTCTCTCTTCGACTTCGGCCTGTACTTCTTCCACAATGCTTTCGAGACACAGCGCCAGGGATTCGGTCCTTATTTTTACCTCCCCAAGATGGAGAGCCACCTTGAGGCACGTCTTTGGAACGATGCCTTCAACCTTGCCCAGGACTACATTGGCATGCCCCGAGGTACGATTCGAGGCACTGTCCTTATTGAGACCATTCTTGCCGCTTTCGAGATGGACGAGATCATCTACGAGCTCCGTGACCACAGCTCTGGACTTAACTGCGGTCGATGGGACTACATCTTCAGCGTCATCAAGAAGTTCCGCAACAACCCCAACTTTGTCCTTCCTGACCGTTCCGCTGTCACCATGACTGTGCCCTTCATGGAGTCATATGTGAAGCTCCTTATCCAAACTTGCCACAAGCGAGGCGTTCACGCTATGGGCGGCATGGCTGCTCAGATTCCCATCAAGAACGACGACGCCGCAAACGACAAGGCCATGGAGGGCGTCCGCGCCGATAAGCTTCGTGAAGTTCGTGCTGGCCATGACGGCACCTGGGTTGCTCATCCCGCTCTGGCCAGCATCGCTACCGAGATCTTCGACAAGCATATGCCCACTCCTAACCAGCTTTTCGTACGCAGAGACGATGTCACCATCGGCCAGAACGACTTGCTCAACATGAACGTCCCAGGCACCATCACAGAGGAGGGTATCAAGAAGAACCTCAACATTGGTCTCGGTTACATGGAGGCTTGGATTCGGGGAGTGGGATGTGTTCCCATCAACTACCTTATGGAGGACGCTGCCACAGCCGAAGTCTCTCGCAGTCAGCTCTGGCAGTGGGTCAAGCATGGTGTCAGCACCGCCGATGGCAAGCGTGTTGACAAGTCGTATGCTCTAAAGCTCCTCAAGGAGACTGCCGACCAGCTTGCTGCCTCTGGCCCCAAGGGAAACAAATACCACCTTGCCGCTCAATACTTCTCCGGTCAGGTTACCGGCGAGGACTATGCTGACTTCCTTACATCGTAAGTGCAAACCATACCCATGGCATTTCGTAAGATCATATTACTAACTTTTATAACCAGGCTTCTATACAACGAGATTACTCAAGCTGGACCCCCTAGCCCTGCTTCGAAGCTATGAGCGGAACCAGAACAAACAAAATGGATATGAGGAGTCAAATCAAGCGTTTCATAATTGTGTGCATTGTATAACGAAGGGTTTCTTTCCCGGCCATGATTTTAATGATATCATATGTTATTTTATTGTTGTATTTAGTTTCACAAATTGGAGTCCCATCGATTGATGCTAACTATCTCATCACTTCACATTGCAATTTATCCTTGTGGTTGGTACCTGATCTTAAAACAAAGTCTGAAATAAGGAAGACAATAAATGTCATCATGTACTGATATAGAGAGGCTGGCCCAGCAACATAGCTATAATGATTCAATGGCAGTTCTGTTAACAATTTGCAATAATTGACAGAGTTACAAGTATGAGTCAACTTGAAGGAGATGAATTCGAGTAGTTGGGGCTCTTCTGTTGGCTTTTTTTACCTTCCGGTGATTCTTCCTCATACGCAGTCCTGACTCGAGGCATGGGGCAGCATCGAGACCTGAGAGCATATCTTCACCGAGCCCATCGAAGTCTTTACTGTACTCATCATCGGAAGTTGGACAGTATACGTCCCCTCGTTTGCTCATGCGTCCATTTATAAACTCTCGGTAACTCCGTCTCGGCAATTTCAGACTCTCAATGAATAATTCATCGGCTCACAGAAACCCCAAGAACTATTTCTTCACGATTCCATCAAGTTCAATTTGCTGAAAGTCCCTCTCAGCAATCACACAATTCGATGTCTTAGAGACGCAGCATGAGCTCACAGTAGACGTTAAGCCAAGGTCAGGCCCTGCCAGACACGCAGTAGTGGTGGCAAAGAGGGACGCAATTCTTTACCATAAGCGACTAAGTTTACACCAGGTGCAGGTTTTCTCGAATTGCGAGAGGTTGGCCTTTGTGCCATGTTTTCGCCGCAACTTCGCCGTGAAGACCCCGATTGATACGCCACGGCAGTGCCCGCCCGCTTCATCAACTGAGCGATGTAAATTAGTAACCAAATGTAACATGCTGGTCTTGGTTTACGTCAATAACTTGTCATCGCATCTAACTTTACCCTGTATGAATGTGGACGATAAGACGTGAGTTTGACTCACACGGTGCTCGAAAGACTACCCTATAACATGACCGAACATGCGAGTGGATCAACATACACAGAGCGAGTTCTAAGACCCTACTATAACCTCAAATATACAAAGAATGAAGAATCACTTCTACCAGATCTATAAGAGCTTCCTGGAGTGTAGAGTTTCGGCAGGCGTGAGGCTCGGTTTCAAAACCATTTCTTCCAACCAGGTGACTACCCAAGAACAAACAGAGAACGCCGTGCAGCTACAAATAGACAAGATTGGGTAATGATCCCAGTTCAATCACACAATCATTAAATTAGAAGAGCCCAGAAGTAAAATCTGGCATTGTAGTCTTTTAAACAGCTCAGGGACAATCCGTGATAGTGAGTTGTGCTTGAGATATTGGAAGTTTGGAACATGATGAATTCTCAATATCCATCGGCTTTCTGCACATAGTGACAAAAATGCTCTCCGCCTGAAGCTCAGTAATACTAGAATCTTTCGTAGTTTCTTCAATGTATACATAGAAAGCTCAGTTTCGGTAGGAGGAAGCATAACGTCCGCTATTTCGATAGGGAAATTTGACAACGGCAAAAAGTGACTATTTGAGATCAGGCGCGCCCAAATTTCTATCAAGCACAATACACTCACAGCATATGCCCACATAGTTAGTAAGTTGTGCGAACTGTGGTCTCTACTAGATAGTAACTATGGACTGCCAGGTCTTATGCGTTCGAGAGACGCACAGCCCCGATTACTTATAGCTGTATGCGCTGGATACAAGATATTGCTTAGGAAAGGGAGCCATAGAGAAAGTGAGCCTCAATTGATAACGGTAAGTACCCGCTGTGGTAAGAGAGATATCATTGCTACCGAGCCTTCAGGGTTCTCACAAAACAACTATCCATGATAGCCAGGCGGCCAAATAAGAACGACACCGAACCATTCAAGCTGAGACGCCGAGACGAGCTCGATAAAGCTGTGAATAGTGACTTGTCAATATCGTCAAACAGTGGACTGCCGTATCATACCATTGATGCCTAGAGAGTGGCTCTGTATCACAAAGTTCAACACAGCAGCGCGCAGGTACTCTCTCCACAGCTGGGAGCGATCCGTGAATATATTGTAAACAACACCAGAGCTCATAATGCTTATAAGCAGCATGAAGTGTAACCGGTCATGTCAGTCATTGGTGCCTAAGGAGGCAGCCGGAAGATAACTTCGGTTGCAGAATTAAATATTGCTCACAAAAGTGTCGTCCCGCCAGTTAGGTGAACCAACATGCCAATAATAGAATTGGGGTTGAACACGGGTTGTCCTTCAAATTGTCAGCAAATCTTGCATCTAGATTACTCAAACCCCAAAGGATCAACCTAGCGCGGATCATAACAAGGATACATCCATGGACAATATTAACATACTAGGGGGCGCATATGCTTATTATTGATCGTGCCCTATAGGTACTGGCTCATCAAGATTTAAATTTCGCCTGCATGGTCAAGCGAGTTGGGCTACCCCATGGTTCCATGAAGTAATCAATACCTTTTCTTTTTTTTTTCTTTAGCGGGGGCCTAAAACTGAAGTTGCTTTTCGTTCCACAGGGCAAAGTGTGGTCTAGTGTCTCTACAGCCTTCTACCAGCGGCTTGGGTAGCAGTGATTCTGTACCACGATTCTAGTACTATGTAAGATTAACTCCGTCGTCGTCGTCTTAGATACTGCACGCAGACTCATATACTCAACCTCCAAGTCGCTGGTTACACCATAACGAGGCCGGGGTCGGAAGTGGTGAATGTTCCCTGAGCAACTGTGCCCAGGACTGACTGGAGAGTTCATGCTATGTACTCCAGCATACCTATGTCAAGTCTGATGCAGTGCTGGACATTGAAGTTGAGCTCGAGATCACCAAGTCTGCACCACCGGCGACATCGTCTTATATTTTCTGTGTATTGTATATTTCTCGCAGTTCCAACTTCTGGCCACCATCAAGCTGTGGTGAGTTGAGATGTCACCAAATGTTAGCTTGATATTCACTTCTCCACTGTAGGTCACACAGCAGCATGCATTTATGCCTTTATATCACAGATACGTACCAACGCAATATTCACTAGAGCTTCATCTTTCATCTGATTTCTCGTTGCAGTGGGTAGCCCAAGTTGAATCAGCCTGTTGCTGATATGTCAAGGGCAAGCATCATAAAGATCGGTGACTAAGCCGCAGTGTTGAATCTTCGAGCCAGAAAATGTCGCTGAGCGCGCACACCATTACATAGCCTGATCCTCGTATATGTTGTCGCAAGGCGCGGCTCTAGTCCACGGTCAATCTTGTCTGTCCTCACCGGTCATGCCCCGTTGACATGGCCTTGAAAAAAAAGCAAGTCTGCAAATATTCAATGTCTTTGCATGGAGTCCACCAGGATAACCAATCATGAGCGGCCGCCCCTGGAGGCGGGGTGTACGTAGAGTACTCATGGATGTTCAGCTTAGGTCCTCTCATCACACTGGATGTCTCGCAAACATTTGGGAACACCGTCTGGAGTGCTCTGTTTGCCTGGAAACTTGGTACATAGTAAGAGGCCCATCAGGTTCTTGATATCACATCAAAGCTAGTCTAACGTCTTCACAGAACGACCAAAGGCAGTTAGGTTACCTAGCTTGCGAGAAGCTTGGTGATGAAACGCCACCAGGAACGATCGACGCAGGGATCCTTTTTGCAGATCTGTACCGTTTGCGGCGCCTTGGTGTTAGAAAAGACTGCTGGTACTTGCAACGATTGCTAGGATTTTAGATATAGATCCTGGAGTCGTTTGGAATTCGACATAATACTCTATATGATCATTAGAGAAAACCCGAACCCCTGAGAACGATCATCACTTGCGTCAGATTATCTCCCCGTTCTTGGACGGAGATTACTTCAAGGGAAGCGACACCCGGAAACTAGCGGGATATTCCCGAGCTCGTCGTGAAGGTCTGCTACATGAGCAATCGTTGTTGGTGAACGACCCTTTCTTCCAGGAACAGCCAGATACGCCAGAAAGTTGATAATGTGGTGTAGCAGAGACCAGCACATGTCGTCCGAGAGGTTCCAAGGATATGGATCGGATCAATATCTCAACAGGTTATCGCTGTGGCGCGTCCAAACCCCTGGTCGTGCAACGGTCACACTACATATATATAGAGAATAAATGGTTCAGCTGTCCCGACACAGTTTCCCTATGATTTCGCCTTGCACGAGTGTGAATGTTATATCGTCACATATCAGGTTATCCTCATAATCATTCGTATCCACTCCTGTCGTGCAAAGTTCGCTTGCCGCGATGACCATGACCAGACTAGTTGTCTCGGCACGGTAAGTACCTTCGCATGTTCCCTAGAAGAAGCGTGGGTCGGGTTGCTGAGCTCTTGACCAAGAAAGTATAAGACGCCATCATTGTGATACGTAAGAAGTCGGCGATTTTAAATCTCTAGTAGCCTTGGGCATGGTGTAAAGAAACCCTCTACACTCGTGCAGTATGGAGGAATGGGATCCATAACGTTCCGTGCTACCGGGATAGGTGAGGAATTCAGTCTGATAGACCAGTGCGATGGGGGGATAAATGATGAATGGTCTCGATCTTTAGTTGCTCCGCCTTATGGCACGATTCCCGTTTCGTCAGTGCTCAGGCTAGACAGCTTGCATTGGCGTGACGTTTATGCTAGCCTTATCACCAAGCTGCCTGGCACACCTGACAAGAGGCGTAAGGGTAGGGCTCCACCAGCGGTAGACGCCATCAATCTGCGGTCCACCGAGTTAATTTGGCACACGGATGGCTTGCGGTTAGTCTGCCAGTGCCCCTGGCTTTCGAGGATCTCGTTTTCCAGCACATGGCACCTGGTTTCGCATCGACGGGGCATATTGCCATAACAGATGGTCGTAGTCTCACTCACTCGTCCTGCATGACTATACAGATAGTTGCAATGGTCATCATGTGCATTGATTGATACATGGGTTTGTTCAAGTAGACATTGAATGTTTGTTAGGTAATTCGGCAATGGTGTGATGTTGTTCTGTTGAGGATGGAGTTGTGCTGACTGTGAGGTTATTGGCTGCAGCATGTGTAGCCGGTCGGCCATCAGAAACATTGATTTGACCAGCTCTGTCATACCAACTGCTCAAATGCTTGCTTATAGACTGTGGATGAAGTACTGTAGATTTTTGGGGTATGGCGTCTTCCGTATTCGAAAACCGAGTCCGCAACCGTTTGCCGGACGGTTGTCGTGTCCAGCATCGCAGGTGAAGGTATTAGCAGGTATAGACTTACACCTAGGTTCTGATAAACACAGATAGACATACTCGACGACAAGTCCGTGGTCAGGTAGAGTTTGAACCGACGCTACCGATTCTCTTTTTTTCGATTCTGCGATGGTCCAGCCGAGCTAACTGTGCCATGGCCCATGGATCAAGGATAGCTGGGTGCAATCCCCGCACACCCCAGAAAGGGGCTCTTGTAAAAAGCTCTTGGCTTTGACTGTGGCGGTAGGATTCCGCAGCCTCTTTGACAGGGACAAGCACTTGTAAAAGGAAGATCTGGGTGACCTTATTAGTAGTACCTGGGTATGTGTGGGGGAGAACAGTTCACCAATATGGATTAGTCATGTTCTGGGTTCTTGGGTCGTTCGTTACCTAGGCTACTTAGCACGTACCGAGGCAAGGTGTTGTGAGGGAACATCGAGAGTTCTTTCCTTTCATGTTCAGAGCCCAAAGGCTGTCAATTCGCAAACAACAATTCAAACAAGTCACACCTGTCATGACGATGACATGGTTTTTCTTTCCCTCAACTGAAACGAACGGTGCCATCGCTAAACCCGTTAACCCATACAGATGGAATGCATATGCACACGCTGCCTAGCATCATCTCTAATAACTATAGTGCCACTTGCTTGTAGTTCCCGTCAATTTGAGTTGCCCATGATCTTGATCCACCACAAGTGAGTAACGGTCTATCGAAGATCAGTTCATTTTTTCGAACCAGATCGCTCATCATTTTACCCCGCACACCCCGAAGTGTAAATTCGACCGTGTTGCAGATGACTCCCCAAGTGCGCGTGATGCCCTAATAGTCAATAGTGAGAGATGGGTCGTCTCGCCATTGTGAAGAAGCTTTCTTGTAGCAGGACACAGACGATTACAACTGCAGGAGTAGTACGTCATGGGCTTAAGAGAGCCTGGTTATTCTAACATGTACCCAGATATCAGTTCAGCAGGAACACACGGCCTTCAGCCTGAGCCCATGCCAAGTTCTAATCGTAGGTGCCTAGGTAGTGAGCGTCGTGACGCAGACTAGCAGAAAGTATCAAGCATCAATGACAGGCAACCCAACCAATGAATAGAGTCCATCACTCTCTAAAAATCGTAAGATGGTGACATTCTGACGAACATTACTTAATCGAAGCTGTCAATATTGCTGTTTTGGACATTACTGTAGCATCAAAACGCTGCCCCCCTTCAATCGGGTTTGCGTATCTTATTCCGCGATGGGGCGATTTAGCCCAAACCCGGACTGCTATTCGCGAGTAACATGAAAACCGAGGCCTCTAGAGCCTCATCTCCCGCATCAACTAGTCAGGAAATAGATTAACGTCAAGACATCGTCTTCTTCGCCTTGCCTAAATTCGGGGATGTTAGACGAGTACAACCATGTGATGAAGTCTTTACGTGACCGGGCTCCTTTTGTCTTGCCGAGTTTGTTTCATTCTTTTTATTATCATCTAACATCAGTAAAATCATCGCGCCAAGACAATGATGGCCAGCATTACTTGGGCTTGCCTAGGGGCCCTGGTAGAAAACCATGAATGAGACTACTATGAGGCCGTAACCTGATAAAGTTGAGCAGCTATTAAGATAGGCAAATCCAGTTAATGGTCAATGGCTGCCAAAAAGACGCAAGCATGGCATGGCCAATTGCGGGAGCTATGCAACTATGTATCTCCGAGGTGTTAAATAGGTAGATTCTAAATCCTGTCGGAACCCATGGCACTGATCCCAGCGTTCACGGCCATCCCTGACCAAAACTCCCTGGGTTTGCGGGCGGCCCAAAGCATGGGTCTGAGCTGAGTCTGGGCCGTGTTCTACAACCAAAGTACTCTCTGTGTATGCAAGTACTTCGGCACCAGTGGTTTGCTGTTGTCGACGTACGCATTCGGTCATACAGATAATGTTTTGCTTGGCAACCCAAAGCAAGGCCTCGCATGAGTGGGAAGACAATAAATGCAATGGGAGAAAGCCGAACAAAGAATGACAGGCAATGGAGTAAGCATACATGCCAATGACAACAAAGCGGTGGATATCAATACTGGACTACGCATGCTCAAAGGGATGATTGTGGTGTATCGCTAAACTCAATTGTTCAAGATGACTGGCCGCATCATCAATTCAAGGATTAACATGGATTAGCTCGTGATAGAGTTGGAGGGTTTAATTGCATCGGAAACATGAGACACAGTCATTTCTTCGCAGCAGAGGAGGTGGTTGCAACCAATTGAGTGCATCTTTATCCTCTCGACATAATTTTTGTTCAAAAGAATCCTACAGAATTTATCACTTCGTCTGTTTCGAAACAGACAGACCGATTGAAATATCATTTTCTGCAAAACCGTTGTGATAAGCTAAGTGGCAGTAAGCTGGGGCTGCCTCCACCAACAACATGCATGGTATGGTGAGACATACTGGATTCGCGTAAGGCATCCGTAAGGTACGTGTTGTCTAGTTGCATGCAAAGTGCTTGTAGGGCAGGGTTTTCCTCGTGCAGAGTCGTAAGCCTAATATTTGTTGTCTCAGGCGGCCTACTGGGTCCGAGATTGAGACGTTCATCTGAGACCTCAATTCGACATAAGAATTCTGTACCGTTGCATCAGCATGTGTCCAGATGGATAGACTATGCGAGGGGATGCTGTAGCTAGTCTCTGTCTAAGCTAGCTTGTTATCTGATAGACATCCTTATTTCCTGCCAACTACCATGGCGCCCTAGCGCTAAGCAGAACGCTGATCCAAGACATGGAGAACCGTTTGAAGCAGCAGAGTTGCGTCAATGCCAACCACGTTCCATTCTTTTTGCTTGGCAATACGCTGATTGAAAGACATCTAGTCGGCGAAGGGCGACCTTTCCATTTATCGTGGGTATAGAAACTAATGTACATAGCACCTAGTGTTGTTACACAAGGTCTGGTGCGTATCGGGATATGATCGTCGGTTAATGAGAGTCTCGACGTTGCTCGACTTCCAAGGAAGATATAATGGTATTTGCTTCTAGATTACTATGTGGCAATCGACACATAATAGTTACTTAAGTATGGTACGTTGGCAACTCCGTATGTGTGTTTTACCACGTATTCCATTCTCACTCTTCTTTTTTGTTCCAGCGGGGATGACACTCAGCTAATCAAGGTTAATTGATATACAGGATGCGTACGAAAATGATCTTTTACCCCGTGATACCGTTGCCAATCATCACAGTCTATATCCACATGCTACATACAAACCGGAACATGTACTGTACTGTACTGCGTCTAATCTAACGAAACTTGATGGGGCGTTTTCTACCATTGTGAACTCAAAGCATTAAAGTCGAGGACAAGCTTAGCATTCCAACCCACATTCATTCCAACCAGTTAGTTTATTTGATACTTACTTACCCAGGACGTGAATATGGCTTGGCCGCCTTACCCGATGGGCCTGATGGAGCGATCATATCAATAACAAAATAGTGGCAGCGCGAGGCCAGTGCCCAAAAGGGAACAAAGTTGGGGAAAGGGCTGCTGCTGGCAAAGTTTACCAGTGATGACTTGCGTCGTTTGCCGGCGGGAGTTGAACGCCTCTTTTTCTCGATGCGTTCCCAGGAGCTTGGTTGGCATGGCTGAACCTATCCGTTGATGGCGGCGGAAGCGCGAAAGGGGCGAGGGACAAGGGACAAGGGCAAAACAGAACAGGGCAAGGTGTTTGCGTTTGTGATGGCGTTGGCGTTGCGCCCGGGATCCACGATGGTCTCAAGAACTAAGCATTCTCCCCGGTCGCTCAACCAGCATTAGCTCCTCTTGTAAGTACGAGTGTCAGTAGAGAAGGGGTGTGCATCTGAGACCTGGACAGGGGTCACAATGTAACCGTGGACAAGGGGGGAGGGCATGGAACAGCGATCCGGTGGAAGAGAGGCCCAATCTCTTTCGATAGCCTTGTTCACTAGTGTGATCTGTTCAACAACTTTTGGCTCCAGAGAAAATGGAAGTGAATACGACTTCTTCTCAGCTGAATGTTGTCAGCTAGGCCGTCTCTGGACGGAACAAGTGTAAAGCAGTGAAATGACGCTGCTGTAACGCAGATGAGCAGAGACTTTTGCTTATGCTAACCCGCTTACTGAGAATCAATCACTCTTCTGTTGTCACAAAGTTCTATTTTCCTAATACAGGACAAGATCAAACAATCAAACCTGGGGAATGCTCAAGGGGTCCATGACGGTGGGTGGTTACTGTAAGAAGGCACGGACAGGTAAGGGCGTTGTCTGTAAATCAATGGGTCATAGTGCAGCAACGTAATCGACAGGGGTATCGGAGCAATCCAAATACCTACAGTATGCAGCATGTTGTGCGAGCTTTGATTTGCGGTTGGCAGAATAATGATTGTCATTGGGCAGCTTAGCTTACGACCGGTAGACATGATCGTAAAGTTAATTAACAATAAAATGGAGTAATGGCAATTGTGCTTTTCATAGGCATAGTACAGTATGGTCACTCTATGTATCCAAACTCTCCGTAACGTTTTACAACAAGCAAGGGCTCGCTGATCTCAGGCAAGACAAAGCAAATTCCCAATATTTGTTGATCTGCGCTGCAACTCGAACCATGGACACGGGAGTGTGGCAGGGGACCCTGACACCCAAGTGGACACGCTGACACGGAAGCAACACGCTTGGCAAAGATGCTTCACATTATGGTTGTTGTTGTTTAATAATAACAATATTCAATCGATAAATAAATAAATAAACATGTACTTATATGCATCTGTACCCTACAGGATGGTAAGTTTTAATCAAAGCTGACGAGCAAGCAATTTACCCTACAATATGAGTGCAGTGCAGTACAATTCAGCACATGTAGCAGTACGCATGCAAGGAATTTTAGGTGAGACCAGCAGTTTCTTTTCCTCAACTGTTCTCTTTCTCATCTTTAAATGTTCCTGAAACAAATATCACAACGACGAATGTATTTCAAATCAGCCATGCCGTTAAGCCAGGGTCTTGACATATCGGGATGGCAGAACACCACAAATCTTGGCAGGGGAGAAGCTGGATGTGGCTTTTGAGGCTCCTTCGCTGGTGTCTGCCCCCTGCTGACAGACACTTTAAAGTAAGAATATTGCCTTGGTGTTGAATCCGCAGAGCAGTGCGCAGACAATTTCTGAAAAGGGACGGACTGCATGCCCATTCCTTTTGTCCCTGACGCAGCGCTAAGTTCGGCACTGAGGCTTCCGCTAGACACCCGTCGTTCATGTTTTTTTTGCTTTCTTCGCTTGTCTTTCTCTCTCTCTTTTGTCCTGGGATTCCAGACCTGACGCGAGCGAGATATACGGTGTGTCAGTCAAAGAACTACCGTGGACTTGAACACATCGAGCCATTAGATGAGGGACAATGTTCTAGGCCCTGGCGGCCGAACCTCTATCGAGGATTGGCCATTCCCATGCTGAGGGTTCCCTCCGTGAAGTTCTAGGCTTTTCTTGTTCGGCGGATTGGGTAAGTCCAACACGGACCCGGCATATTGGGTTTGCTAGCACCAGTCTTCGTTTTGTCAACGACGAACTCTTCTCAACTTCGCTGTTGCCGAGGGTTTCAAATTCAGGGTCCAGCTTTCGACTAAAGTCTTTCCCCCCTCCCCTTCCCTTCTTTTCTCCACGTATTTTCGAAAGTATTGGTCTGGCCTTCGAGTCCTTGACAGCCTTTAGTAGCTTCCAGGTCACCCAAGGCTCGTGTGTACCTGGTCGCTAGCGTGGCCCATCTGCAAAAGATGCCTGGACTGTTTCTTCTGTTGCAAGTGAGTGAATAAGCGAGCGAGCGAGCAAACGTAAGAGGGAAGGAGGTGTTCACCTGCCACGTTGTATGCTGCGTTCACTCACACGATCCATATTAGCAGGCACACCTTTTCTCTTTTATTTCACGGTTTTAATAAGCGTTTCCTATCATGACTAGGTAGACAGCCAAAGACATTGAACACAATCCTCTGCTACGTGTAATGAAATGTACCTACTAAGGTACTGTAGGTGGTACTGTACATTACCGACACAACTATCAACGCGACCACCACCACCACCATTTATGACAAGCATCATCTGCACCCCATCTTGGTACCATCAGGGACGCCTTCCGGACGCCGTCCCCGTTGTGCTCGACGCCTTCAGGGGTTGCAAAAGAAACAGAGTCCAGCTGGTCGGTTTCCGCCACTGCCACAGCCGGGGTACTAGGGTCGAAGACAGACAACCTCTCCCGAACAGCCAACAAAAGCAGCCGCCAGCCCACAGTCGGGACTGCATTTCTTTGCGTCCAAAAACCATAATAAATTGTTTTACTTGGAGAGGCACGGACTGCCATGCAATCCCGGCGGTTCGTTCGTCAGTCTAGCGGCCCCTGGGCTCAGGAGACGACATCTGTTTTCAGCATGACGAGGTAGGTCCGTTATCCAACGGAACAACCCGAGGGTCAAGACCAGTTGGAGCCAGAGCCACCAAGGTAAGTAGTGAGGAGGGAATCAAGAAAAAAGGAGTGATTAAATAAGAAGAATTGATCGTTCTGAGTGTAGGAAGGTATTCTGTGGAAGCGATTTGCGTGCCATTCGTCCAGGGCGGGCGTCAGCCGCTTTCTTACCCCCTGGTTCCCGATCTGGCCCAAGCCACGTAGTGAAAAGTAGGGACGGGGATGGAGATCCCGTGTGCCAGAGCACAGTAGACGAAGATCAACAAGGCCAGACAGTTAGCTAGATCCAGCAGAAGAGAAGGCTGGGAGCTTGATCCATGGTTATCTTTGATGCCGATGAGCGAGGCGGATCCGGGCGCACCGTCAGGTCATCGCGAAGCTTCAACTCAAATGCCTGTAATTGCAGCGAATGGCGCTCTATCGAGGTTGTCGCTGGGCAGCTGAATAACTGTATTGGCAAAGTTTTCGGCAGTACAGAGTGCCTGGTTCTCGGCTGTAGCAGGTCTTGATAACATCTGTCTTTTCAGCTTACCTTTTACCCGAGCAGATAAAGTACGTGCAAGTACTTCGGCCAGTCTTTTGTACGGCAGCTTCGTTGCCTCTTTTCTCACCAGCCGAGCAGAGTATGACCTTACTACCAAACACAATTGCTTCTGAAGACGTGGTTTGTGTCTTCAATTGAATGTCTCGCACCCCAACTCATCTTGACCCACACCTGCAGAATGCAGACATATCACACCCCCCGCCCCATGTCAATCTATGTGCCACCCCTGTTCTTCTTTCCGGCTCCAGCTCCGGCCTACTGGTGGTGGTGGTACAGTGCCAGGGCCTGCACCTGTACATACATGTCTAGACCTTTGCATACTGCACTAGACTTACCCAGATCAAGTGTTGGTAGGTCTCCTCTCCTGCATTGTCATTAAGTCTTCCAGCTGCCAATACGTAAAGTGGTGGGCATCCTCGTCTAGAAAGGTGATTGTGGTTAGGGCTAATGTTGTGCTAATAGAAACTATTAATGTACGAGAATCGCGATGTTATCTAACTGCTGTTTTTGTCATTGGTTATCTCAGCATTCCCGCCTCCTCCTTTTTGGATTTAGACTTTGGTACGGTACAGCATGGCACTCTTGCTCTCGGGATGACTCCATGGGATGTTTATGGACGTACTTTGCACAACAGGTAGGTAGGTAGGTCCTCCAGCTTCGTCAGAGACCTTGTCTGTGTTGGAACCAACAACTGGGCCCATGATTCTCTTTCAGCCCTCCCGCGCTAGTCGCTTTTAGTGCCTGGCGTCCTGTCCTGAGAGATCCCGTCTCAAGAGAGGAACTAGCAAGGATGCTAACACAGAAGGATGCCAAGGCGAGAAGCTGTTCAGAGCAGTTGGAGGGGGGGCCTGCTCTCGCTCTGTTGGGAGAGTACGTACTCTGTAGCTCTGCTGGTGCTTTAGTCTCACTCCGTTCTAGCTGGGTTTGCTTCCTAGAGTCGGCCTTACCTTGCTTGACCCAGCACTGACTGGTCTCTGCGCTCATTCATTTTCATCTCGTTCTCTTCGTCTGGTTCTGCCCGTACTGGGGGTGCAAGTAGCAGAACCGAGCAAATGCTTCGTGCATCGAGGTTGGAGGCACACGCCACTCTGTGCAAAGAAACCTTATTGAAAGTCTGTATGTAAGTACTTCTTTCCCATTGACGACACACCAAGAGAGACCACCCCAGTCGACCCCATTATCCCGATCCAAACTTCTACATATGTACATATCGTGACTGCCTTACTCCAAAGCTCTTCATTCATCTACCTCGATCCTCCTCCATTTTTCAGCTCCTTCCCTTCTCCCCTTACTTTTCTTTTAATCCCAACCATCCAACCCAGCTTCAAGACGTCTTGTTATATCTCAATATCGTTATTATAATCCTGTTTCCGTCTTACCAGTTGTTGGCGGCGTCTATCAGATTACATTCTCACTTGCACATAACCGCCATTCATCCACACACCGTATTGGACATAGACGAAGAACTTCCTTGGCAGCCATATATTACACGATCACGGTGCCTCTCAAGGTTTTGAATAAGCGCCCTGTCACACGACAACTTGCTGGACTTGAGTTTTGTCAAAAAAGAGTTTTGTCAACAAAAAAAAAACAATTCTCTGCTGACTGAGCTGCAACTATATCGAACCCCAACGAAAATTGTGGTCGCCATTGACTTCATTCATCACTCATTAGGGAAGCCCCGCGGAAAACGCCTCTGTCCCCTTTTCGACGCCAGCAAGCCCAGGACCTGCGAGGAAAACTACCGGACGTTGACACAACCCAATTTGTCTTTGAAGCTTCAAGACACTGAGCTCTTGGCAAACAAAAATGTCGGCGGATCCTGAAAGCTTCACATCGCGGCGCCCTGCCGCAAATGCACTGCCGGCTTTCTCTCTGCCGCCTCCGAATGTTGATGTACCAAGTATGGCCAGACAATCCCTCTACCCTCTTCCTGTAGGCAACCAGTCGGACTCGTTTCACAACCCTCGGGATACCGACTCGGGTGGCTATTCCTATCATACGTCTTATTCTCCCCATCACGGTTCCTTTCCCGATCGCCGCGTTTCGTCTTCGCCCAGTATTCTGACCCCTTCGCCAGGAGCCAGTGAAGATCTGAGCCCTAGTATTTCTAGTGTGAACACAGGTAGTTCCCAGGGTTCCCAAGCAGCAGGTGGAATGTATTCGTATAGTGGCCTTCAAGGTAACTGGTCCGCGCAAAACAACTCCGCCTACACTGTCAGTTCTGCAACTCAGGCCCCGCCGACCCTCGGCCAGCAGCATTTCAGTATTCGAAGCCAGTCCATGTACAGCCAAGGCCCCGGAATACATCAGTACAACCACCCGCGAAGCTCCCAATCACCAGCTACTGGAGGTGAAGGTCTTCCAGCACCCCCTTATGATCAGGTACACCATCCTTTCCAGACTCCCATCTCAGGGGGAGGCGGCCAGACCACTTCACCAGGATTGTCGACATCCCATCATGCTCAGAATACAATTCTTGCTTCGCAAAACTCGGTTTCTACACAACCCCCCGCCCATTCGAACGTATCAGCACATACGGATTCCTATACGCATTCGAGACCCCCGAGCACACCGAGCTATTATACAGCTTCCTCTACACCCCAACAGCCAGGCTTCTCATCCTACCATGCTCAGCCTTCGCCGACCCAGCAGTCACCACCGGGCCATGGCCCTGTTCCCCGAGGTATGGGATCAGCTGGCATGGCGCCCCCTAATGCATTTCGACATTATCCTGCCTATCAGCCGCTTCCCAACATGGGCGGGCCAGCTATCATGTCAAACATCCACCAGCCAGGTAGTCAAATGTCGATGATTCCAGGCATGGGCGTGCCTCCGTATGGACCTATGCTTTATGGCGGACACGGCCCGGCTACTCCGCAATCAGAGCGACCTTTCAAGTGTGATCAGTGCACTCAATCGTTCAGTCGTAACCATGATCTGAAGCGCCACAAGCGAATCCATCTGGCTGTTAAGCCTTTCCCTTGTACATTTTGCAGCAAGAGCTTTTCTCGAAAAGATGCCCTCAAGGTAAGAAACACATGTTTTCTGGGTTGATTTCTCCGATCAACTATGGTGCATGAAGCAATTACTAATTCTGATATAGAGACACCGACTTGTCAAGGGTTGCGAGAACAAGGCCAACGAGGCCATCAACGCAGACAGCAATGGGACAGATCGAAGTGGAGAGGAAAACGACAGTCCTGTGAAGCGCGAACAGTAAAGAAAGAGCTATTGATTTTACGGACATACCTATATCGCGAGATGGCAACTACGACAAGTTCCATGGTTCACAAAGGGCCTCGATCTACTTTGGCCATAAAGCACGTACCACGGCGCCTGATCGAGGCAGCAATCGATACTACTGGTCAAGGCCAGATCGTTAGACATCCACTAGGATTTTTTGTCTTCAATTATTTTTTGCATACTGAGGGAGGGAATGTTTTGGAAACGGCGTCAAGGAATTGAGCAACCAACGTGGGCTGGCGTTGTGTCCTCACGAGGGGTTTGCGAATGGGAAAGCTTTAGAAATTCAGGGACCAGGCCAAAACTAGGACGGTATTACGTCTCGGTATCGTTTTTAAGCAATGGGTGTTTACGGAACAGGATGGGAATGGTTGGGTATAACGGAAAGGGTAACGGTTATCAATGGCAGGTATGAGTTTGTAAAATCAAGGTAATTCGAACGTTTTCACGATATTCGATCCATGTAGACTCATGGGAAATTTGATTATATCAGTCGTTCTCTCTAATATCAATCATTTCTTCCACTATTGCCAGAACCACAAAGGTGTTATTTTGTACAGCTGGACAGCAGTCTTGACACAACAACGCACAACGATCGTGCCAAAGGCGGCCTGGCCGATTCTGGCTATGGTGCCTCTTTGCAAACAAGTTAATCTATTGAAGATGGGTCCGGAGTGGGAATGGTTAGGCCGAGTACTGTAGTGATTCTAGAGCAATGTTTGGCATGGGAATTTGGCCAGCCAGCCACAAAAGACTACTGTTATGCCTATCAAAGACGTGCAGTAGCTGAAATCAAGTTTACCTCTGACCAATACCTAATCCCCAAGCGTCAAGAAAACAGCTACCATTACAGATCCTCCTTTAGTTCAAAGTCTGAATGCCGAGTGATTGGGTAATGCCAGGAGATAACCGAGAGGCCTAGATCCAGCAACACATTGGGTACTAAATCGCGTACTGTACGCGAGAGGTCTTTGCGGTAATACCAATGACGACCAAGAATTTGAATTGAGTTACAGCCTCAAAAGTCCATCTCGTTTATCGAGGTGGTTGGTGGCCGAAGAGAGATTGGTAACGGACTGTCGCTGGGAGTCTCGTTCAAAGCTGACCAACACTGCGATTTACGAGCAGCATGTAAGAAAGACCGTATTCATTTCTCGTATTGTGGAAACAAATGAAAGAAGAATAAGATCTAGCATGTATACATTGCGGAGCTATTCATCCAAGTCGCTCCAAAAGCGCACCACTCGTATGAAGACATGGAACAAATATTGGCATTGCACCTCCTCATCCTGCCGCCCGTCCACACTGGAACTACCTGGCTTCAAGGTGCATTCGGTCAGCATGCGCTGTCGGACAAGGCGAGTCTATTCCCTTTGGGGGGGCTTTGCCCTCCCTGTCGATGGTGTCCTTGTCCCTTTGGGGATGAAATCCCTGGAGCCTGGCGGCTTCCAATGCTGAAACTAGTGCTTTGACTTTCTGGCCTCATCGGATTCGGGGCTGAGTCTGACTGTCTTGAGAAGAAAGGGGATGAGCGAAGTGAGGTGCTCCCACAATTGCGCCCATTTAGTGACTTCTCCAGAGGCAATTGTGCAGTCTCCGAAGTACTATTATTTGTCTTTATGCACAGCGTTGTTGAGGACACCGCAACGGAATTAATGGATGTCAGCCATGGGGTAGTGATACCTGGAGCAGTAAGATTTAGGGGTCTGTCCACCAAGAACGAGGAATAAACACGGGCATATGGCCAATGGTATGGAGGTTAGAGCGAAAATTAGGGCTCATTTTTTGGACGATGGTACTGACGTTGTGATCGTCACTTTCCTACCCATATGTCCGCAAGGGGCTCAATGAGTTACGAATCCCTTCACCTCCCACGCTCTCATCGCCATCATATCACTGAACCATTCTTCTCAACTCTTTTCTTTGATGTAAAGAATAGCAGGGTATTACATGGTTTGGTGCCGCCTCTCAGCCAGCTGGGCTTCGTTAGGTTCAGGGCGTCAGATGAGGCAGAAACGTCAAACCTGCTGGTCGGGACCGGCGCAGTATCAAGCATCTCTCAACTGCAGCCCAAGGGCGTGCGACTTCTTGGGTGGACTAATGTAGGTACATACTTGGACAGATTTATTAATGTGATGCCAGCACTAGGTGACAGCTTGTCACCAAAGTATCGAGGTCAAGTGAGAGCAAGTGCACATCAGCACCATTACCCTTTTCCAAATCCGATCAGTTGCCTGATCTGCTAGCGATTCTCGCCAGGTCCATCTACGGTAAGAGTTCATGCTGCGGCGTTTGAGTATACGGGGAAGTGCACAAGTGTGAAGCTGAAGAGGGGGGTCACGCAGGACCTAGGACTGACCCGAACTAGAGCCTGGAACGGAGCGCAGAGAATTAAAGTATGTGGGAGGCAAAAGCCCAGCCGATAAGTTACAAGGGTGAAGGAAAAGAGGCGCTCGCCAGCGGGAGTGGATGAGTTTTGTGGAAGCGTAGAGGTGCAGTACAGACTGCACACGCGACAGGTCACGTAGTAGGTGGCTTTCCCACCTCCCCCCATTGCCTCGTCTCTAGAAGGCGAAACGAAATGTAGCCAAGGGCTGAACTTGGGTTCGGCTTGTGAATCAGGGCGTGATCTTACCGCTGAATGAGACGATGTGGTTCTAGACAGTCAGCCACGGATCTGGTCTGGCGTCGAGGCTGAAAGTTCAGTGGGATTTCGTCTATCCATCCATCCATCCATAGTATGCTACTGTACAAGATCGTCAGCAGGGTTCACACCGGAATACTAACACCCGCAATGCAGACAGGGTTCTGGATACCCAAGGACAGAGTCGAACCATGCTGTCGATCCAGGACACGGACATGGCCTCGGAGAAACAACAACACTCACCTGCGGTGATATGATCACTGATGACAAGAACCGCGGGAATGGGGGGTTAAACGATGGCGAGGGTCTTCTGGCAAGAATGGGAACCCGAGTTGTCGGCCTGCAGTTTCATTTTGACCCCTGAAGAGAATCTGGACACGAGTCCGACCCTCTGCGTTGCACTATTGAAGTTGGATCGTCTCAGCAACACATTGCACCGCACCGTATCTTGAATGTATCTCATTCCCTCTGTTTATCATAGATCACCCTTCTCTTGCCTTGACCCTCTTCAGCTCATCCACTCCCGGAGAGCCTTCTCGTCCACATGTCTGAGTTGAGGAGGTGGTGGATAACGGGTGTGCGCCTGTTGACCCGCATGCAGGCGGAAGTTGGCACATACGGGAGGTTCTTTTCACCTGAGCCACATGGTAAACCGTTACATCTTCACCGTCGTATGTATCCTTGCTGGCTATGCAGCAGGTATCCTTGACTTGAACCTCCCCAATTCTCGGCAGACGATTCTTCGTTGCTGACACGTATTCTCTATGTTCTCTTCATAATCTAGCAACCCTGTGAGTACAGCCCCCCTTTGATGTACCTCGTGTATTTCCGATTGGTTTATCCATCAACTGTTGTTCTCCCCAACCATATGTGTCTGCGTGCATTTGTGATGAGGAACGGTAACTCACATGTAGTTGTTCCATCTCGCAGCGAGAATCGTGCTTATGGCTGGTTGCTGGAAGCAATTCTTTGACTTGGCTTGTTTTGCCCCTTAAAACCAAGTTACTTGACGTTAATTGAGTGGCTTATGTTTTGATGTTGCTTTATATAAGCTGTTTGGCTCAGCTTCATTCTTACCATGTTTTTGTTTTGCTCCTGATATAGTCTCACCCTTAGATTCCGGTGCTTCTCTCCACTATAACAATGGCCATGCATCTGATTTACCTCTATTATCGTTGACAGATCCGACAGATATCGCCATGTCGTCCGTAACCCCGGTCTATCCCGAGCTTTGCCGTCTGCAGCCTCCCGTCCAGGTTCTATATCAAGGTCAGACCCCAGATCAGATCATAAGACTCATGCAGTCTGCCGAGAATTTATTGCCCGCACGCTGTGTTCGCTCGTCAAGGAAACAAACGTGCCGCTCCTGGGCATCGCAGGAGCTGAGCAATGACCACGAGTAGCTGTGTAACACAACGGTCGAGTCCACGGGAAGAGGCATTCAAGGGGGGTGTAGATTTTTCAGGTAGCTTACTGCAGGGTTGCTGTGAAGAATATTGAAATCAATTGTGTTGTTGAAGAATGTTCGTGCTCCCTATCTTGCTTCCTAGGGACAGCTCAGCTCTCGACCTGGGTATCGGCAAGTACATGCATCTGTGTGACCGCCACCAAATTATGGCATGAGGCTGAACCACAATATCGAGGACTAATTATGCTGATTATTGGCAATTGGGTGATTTTGTTGTGAGTCATTACTGGATTTATCACCTAGGTTGATCGTACAGTTGGGTAGTTGCTGGGATAAAAGGGTATAGGAGGTAAAGACAAGTTTCAACTCAGACTATCTCAAAAGTCCCACGAAGCTTGGTCTGAATGCTACAACTACTATCTTCCCCCAATATGCGCATCTGTGGAAGTCAGTAGTAAGCATACCGCAGGTTGTACTCTGACTTTACGACACACCTTCCTGCCCAATATTCTATTCTGGCCTCCCTTAATGCTCCATAAGCTAGGAAGAACTTTATGGAGTCCATTAATCAGCCTTGAGCCGTATAATCCTTATGATTCATTCTCATGTTGTGGAGGTTTGCCATGGGGGGGGGGGCAATGTTGAGTTCCAATTAGAACTTCTGTGGCATTGTTGATACCCAACGACTTTGGTGAAGATCAAACAGCAGCGAAGAGGGACTTTGTATAGTGGTCCTTACCTATGCAACAGACAGTCCTCGTTTGAGATACAATACCTGCTACAATCATGAATATCTGCGAGCATGTGAGTGATAACTCCATGTTACTGTGTCATTACCGGGCACTGTGGGACATCAACACTTGCTCATCACTGCTGGAGTTGTTCGCCATTTATTCCGCTGAGAGCCAAGTAGGAGTCTGAGTGCCGTATGTTACTATACAATAGACAGCTCTGTGAATATATAGAAGTAGTCGGAATCTTGAGCTGCCAGTTTGATCGAGGTTTCATGGGCAGTTACAGGATCGTCACGGATATGAACTTCCGAGTTGCTATCCAATACGTTGCATAAGTTGCTCTTCAATCAGACCACATAAATAAGCATATATTAACCTTTGATATGCTTGCTTTTCAATGCGACGTCAATGAAACCAATAGGCTTTTGTATGGTTCGTGCGTACCGGGGAATTCTGAGTGAAGGCATTCCCATAAGGGTACCTATGTTTACGCTGTCGCTTTGTCATTGGAATGTCGGATAGGTTCTGACTTTTTTTGGAGGATTTTCCATTGACAATTAACTGAATATAAACATACCAAAACCCTTAAGACGAGGAACTCGCCTAGATATTATGTTGTATATTTAATTTGAGCATAAGTAGGTAAGCATGCTGGATCGTGTGTGGTGTTTGGTGTTAAAGCGGTAGGATACATAAGGTAAGTACCGGTACATCCACCAGGGGCTACTTGCACGGATAACCCCAGACCGAGGAGATGAGTCTGTTTGAGCAGGAAACTCTCTCAAAACATGCATACTATACCTTAAATTACTATGCCCTACGGCCGTTAATTATAAGAATGTTGCATTACTAAATCCTCAGAGCTTCGTATTTGAAAGTGCCGATTTCCGCTGTTCTTTACACTTTTCACTCTGTGCAACTCTTTCGGTATTCTTTGTCCTCTTTTCACTCCCTCTTCTGGTTCATTGGTTCACTAACACTGCATCATATTACAAGCATTCAAACGATTACCCCAACCCTTCATCGAACTGATCCAACTGCATCGAAGTTTTTGTTCCTGGCGAACCACCTCGAATTCAGTTACCCGCCTGTTCTTATAACACGCGCGCGTCCGTTTCGAAAACAGCCCATACTACCGAGGCCACCACCAATATGAACTTCCCAAGACACGGCGATATGCCCAGTATGGACATGGGCGGCGACTCCTCCGGCTCCTCGTCTCACTCAGACTCCCATGGCTCAAGCACCATGATGACAATGGTCTTCCAAACCGAAACCCGCACGCCTCTCTACGCAAATGCTTGGACACCGAACAACGCCGGCGCTTACGCAGGAACATGCATATTTCTCGTCGTTCTCGCCATTATCGCACGAGTCCTTGTTGCTCTGAAAGCCGTCCAAGAAGCCCGCTGGCTTGACCGTGAAGCTGCACGCCGCTATGTCACCGTCAATGGCAAAATTCCGTTATCGGAGCAGATAGCATCTAGCCCGGATGCACGCCGCATGACCCTTTCGGAGAACGGAGTCGAGGAGACGGTTGTCGTTGTTGAAAGGAAGAGAGCTGCGACGAGACCATGGCGGTTCAGCGTTGATCCTGTCCGCGCATGTCTTGATACTGTGATTGTCGGTATTGGGTATCTACTGTATGTTTGTCCCTTTGTGATTTACGTATTCCTTTTTTTTGGCTTCGATGCTAATTCTACTTTGCAGCATGTTGGCTGTCATGACAATGAATGTCGGTTACTTTCTTTCAGTGCTGGCTGGTGTCTTTGCCGGCAGCCTAGCAGTCGGTCGATACACGTCGGGAGTTGAGCATTAAATACACCCACATCATCTATGCCGCGCAATTATTGGAACTTGAAGAATGGAATTATGAGCGATACGTACTTGGCGTTTTAAGGTTTTGGTTGCTATTCTATATGGAACGAGCCAGCAGTCCGGGCAGATCATGCATTATCGCAATAGCGTCTAGGTACTCATTTAGAAGGAGTATTCAACAATCCCGGGCTATTGATTCCAATGTTGCCGCGATTACTTTGTCAGT
Source organism: Fusarium pseudograminearum CS3096 (assembly GCF_000303195.2). Lineage (NCBI taxonomy): Eukaryota > Fungi > Ascomycota > Sordariomycetes > Hypocreales > Nectriaceae > Fusarium > Fusarium pseudograminearum. The sequence continues at coordinate 2,316,408 of NC_031952.1, read as the reverse complement.
CTATTTGTGTATTGATCCTTCCGATGAGGTTCGAGGTTTGGGCAGGCACGATTTGTCTCAAGTACTGGTACCTCAGTCCTTAGCGGGGTCTGGAATTAGAAAACCTTCTCAAACCTGCTCACTTAGAGCAAATGTTCAAACTATGCCGAAGTGGTATTAGCGATATTTTTTTCAATGAGGCACCTTCCTTATCAATCAGTATACAAAGTGTATGGAAACTCACTTGCTCGTACCTCAGTACCAGTATCTTATTCTGTGCCTACCTTAGTAGTGCGTCGCACTAAACCCGGCACTGATTTAATGGTTGATAGAAACATTAGATCAGTCTTAGATATGGTCTAAGAGCGTGGGCACTACTATTTTCGCCTACACGGCTTTAAATCCTTATTCTCTGAATCTGCCTGCTTGCTTGCCTGGTTAATAAAGTTAACAGCATGTTTTTGGCATTATATTTCGATGCACCTTCTGGGCTTAGCGTAATGCACTGAAAACGTTTCCAAGTGAAAAGCGATTCGACACTGTCATGTTGCTTTCGACTGCAGAGCACATCGAATCTGAATCGCTTTTTTTTTAGTTTCGCAAAGAACACTTCAGCTATCAGCAGGTCTCTCTATACATGTTATCGTAGGTCAATGGGATTGCCTCTTTTATCTAGGGTATTACCTCCTATATCCTCTAATATTTTAACGAAGCCCAAGTGCGAAGACCAAAGCAGTGGCGGCACATCGATCAGTGCCACTCTCTTAGGTGATACCGACAACGACGACGACGAATTTTGGTTGCAACCTGTTGGCAATATATCCGTTATTAGTGTGTAGCAGACTTTGCAATGTCGACAGTCCCAAGTGCACGGTTCTTTCTGACGTCAACCGTAACTTCATGAAAACTCATAACAAGGTGCTAAATATAAAGGGAACTTTCTAAACTAGAAATGTTTCAATCGACTCGAGGACTATCTCAAAAAACTCTTCAATTATAGGAAAATAAATTCCTATAACACTGTCCTTTGGGATAGTTCGCTGCTCAACTCTGACCTGAAATCTCCCAACCTTTGCGTAATGCTCAACAAAGGGTTGAGGAGTAAGATCAAGGTCGAGGGTGGAAAGCAAGCTTGCTTGAATGTCATCCACGACGTTAATAGAAGAACAAACCAACACTTTCGAACGCAATTCCGACCCCAACGGCTAGTAAATCGTTTTTGGCGTCGACCGTTGCCCGGTGATGTGAGCAGGGGCTTCTCTTCGGATAAGCGACGGCAGTACGAGGGTATGAAGACAATTTGGTGCAGCCATGATGCTCAACTCTGTGAAACGGCTGTATTAAGGGTAAATATATTTATCGTATAGTATCAAGCAACTGAAATGATCCCCTGTTGAAACCACACTTTGCGTGTGCTGGGTGTAGTAATGCCATGGCCAGGACGCAAAGCAATTATTCAGATTGAGACTTCAACAACGCGTCAAGATTGCAAATGCTAACAGTTTTAAAGGGGAATCAAGATCGAATCACTATAATCCAAGAAACTTGAAACTCTTCCGCTCTTTTCTTCGTTTGATTCACATCAACAAGCCAAAGTGGTAAGCTCTCCTCGATGGCAAACTCTTCCATTAACAAAGACACAACAGGGATACAAACAGTGAAGCGAATGAAGAATTTCTAGCGTATCGGCAGTATACGATTCAATTCCAAGCATTAACAGTTTTCTCAATGGGATTGATTGCTTAGTCGACTGTCAAGTTGCTTCCACACTCGATGTTAGCAACACACGCAATAGCCTATCAATCTTGGGGAAATTACGGTGAATAAACAGATTGGGATAGTTTCTGAAAATGCGTCAGTTGATCATTCTTGGAGTAATACTGATCAGCGGAATCGTCCGGGGTTCTTAAAGGATCATCCAGTTATCCCGTTGTAGCCGCCGTTTGGTGATCAGCGAGGAGTGTGGCTTGGAGGCAGCAACAAACCCACAACTATACCGCGAATCTACTCCTAGGTCATTCATCAAGATGGACATATCCTACCATTAGCTAACAATGTATAAGCTTAACAACGGCTTATCTAAAACATAATCACGTTTACTCCTCCATCCTATCATCCCAACTAAGCCCATCTGATCCCTCATCCCCACCTCACCTCCAAAGGAGGAAAAGGCCGACCCCAAACCCCTTCTGTCATAGGTGATGTGCTCCCTTTTCTCTAATCAGACGTCATCTCGTCTCGATCCATCCACGCACGTACAAATTACGTGCAGGAGCAGAAGTAAGAAAATAATTATGACCAAAACAGTAAAGCCTTTCCGCCCATAGCCAGGCACAGGTAATTTTCCCCATCCACGTAACCTCCCAATCATGAGCGACCAAGTCACCTAATGCGGTAAGAGATCCATCGCGACACACACGTTCACGACATAAACTTTCCTTCTTTCTGCTCTAGTCACAAAAGAGGACCCTGATCTTTTAAAAGAGCATGGCAATCGTTGGTAGTGCCGATTTGGATTTTAAGATTTTGCCTTATCCAGCAGCCAAAGTCAATTAAAGTGACCTAACTTATATACTTATAGTACTATGTTGAGTTCTTAAAACTCTGGGGTATTTTACAAGCGGAATAGCCGCCTTGGGTAGGTCCGTTATCAACTTAGACCTCCATGAAATATATCACGCCCGTTACGCCATGCCAACCCTGTTTACACTTTTGATCGCTTCCATGATCATGATTTACGACGCAACAGTCAAGCGATTGAAACATTTGGGTAACGAAACCTCTTGTGTTAGAAGCATCCTTTGTCTCTGTTTGGCCCATAATAGACGTCAAATCTGCATAAGGTTCCCATTCCATAATGTTCGTGCCTTCATCCCATCCATTCCAGTGCCATCCCAAACACTCTGCAGTAATTCACAAGCCAAAATCGCGTCCCTTATACTCTTCAGTGACAACATTTGTATGCTCAAACACGCCTGAACCACGCAAATGCCCTACGACGATATGTCCGCTGCCGCAAAGTCATTGACTGCAAGAAACAATGATATGTAAGGCGAGCCGCGACGGGCTTTCCCAAAATCGGTCATATGTCAGTGGTATCAAACCTGACGCGTGGAGCTGTCTGGGCCGCCAAGGACAAGCACTGTAGCCCACAAGCACACCGCTACCAGATGCTATTATTATAATCCAGTGAAGGGTCTCGTCAGACTTCGCTGTGGCTTAAAAGCCATATAAATTGGATTTAAAAGGAAAATCAAAGAGAAAATGCAGGTGGCAAATCAACACCAACCAACGCCTTTTCACCAGGACCTCACAGGACAATTCTCGTGTCCAGGAGGGGCGTGCAAGTCGAGAGCCAATGTCTCGAAAAAGCATTGAGCGCCGGGTATCAGTGACCAAAGACCCATCTTTAGAGTCGGGCGTCATTACGACTGGTGATGGCTGTTGGCGGGCATACCTGGCTGAGGAGGTATACCTGAGCCGTAAGCCTGATTTCGTTGTACGTAGCTTTGGTAAGCCAAAGCTTGCTGGGGATCCATGGGCATGTTGGGCATATAGTTGTTGGGTGGCATGTGAGGGTTCTGGGGCATACCAGGCCGGTTGCCCTGAGGAGGGAGGTGTTGGTTAGGAGGCTCTTCGGGAGACTCGACTTGGTCGCCACCATCAACGCCGTTCTCGTTACCTGGGGTGGGCTCGGGTGCGTTGAGACATGCCTGATGAGAGTCAGTATACATTGCATAGCACATCTGGGCATCTGTATCGCAAAGCGCGACACTAATAACAAAGCAGTTGTCGCGTACCTGAATCAAGTTCTTGCCTTCAGACTTGGTCACAAGAGGCTGGAGCTTAGGTGTGGTAAAGGTATAGACAAGACCAGTTTCGGACACGACAAGAAGTAGCACCTGAGTGCCTGTGAGGACAGAAAGCTCGTACGCCTATGGAGCAAGCAATGTTAGCGATCTGTGTATTGAACAATGGTTTGCGACAAGCATGATTGAGTTGCCGCTGAAGTTTGAAGAGCTCGATTTGGACGCGACAGAGAGTTCGGGGTGCCATGATATGTTCCACGCAGGTTTTTCATGCCAAAATCACGTCGACAATTGCGCGTGGTGGGTTTGATGCGCACTATGCCGCGATGTGCCTTGTCTCGGTCGTTGCAACAAGCTTGTTTCTTTATTGGGTTTGGAGAACAGCGAAGTGCAAACATACCTTCTTCATGATTCCAGCCTTACGCTTGGAGAATGTGATATGTCGGCGAGACTTGTCGCTGATGAACTTGATCTCAATCTTGCGACGCTCACGGCTGCCCTTCTCGTCATCATCGTCGTCGTCGTCGCCAGCTGAAGGACGCTGACGCTTGATACCGCGAGACTCTGTGGCGTTACCATTGCCAACGTTCTGCTCATCGAGCTCGGTGGGAGAGGTCTGGTCGTGCTGATCTGTAATGTCGGCCATGGCTTCTAAGAGTCGATAGTCGTCTCAAATGGGCTTGGATTGAATTATCTCAAAAAAGGAAGAGCTCTTGTTTGTATTACCACGAACAACCGCGACAGAAAGAACAAAAAAAGAGTGGTGGAGATACTGCTTTGAGCGTGGTGCCGATGGATCTATACTGTATCTGGAGTGGGAGCGGAGAGAAAATGGAGGGAGCTGCGGTGCTCTGCGTTTATTGTCGCAGAAACCTGGTTGGGTATTGCTCTTGCTTGTTTGCTGCTTCGAGTCTGGTCTGGGTGTGTCTGGGTTCAGGTCGGGGGGGCCTTTCCTTTTTCTGAGTGCGGGCTGTGGAGAACGTGGGTGGCGCGGACGGGAAAGAAGCGAGGCCAGGCGAGGCAAGTGCAAGTGCGCGTGTCCTAAGGGTCAGTGTGAGAGTGCAGGGGGGCAGGAGCAAAATAACAGGGGAGAGATTGCTCTATGCAGACGAAGACGAGGGAATTTACCTTAAGCAAAAGGTTCCCCAACGATGATTGGTAGAGCTAAATGCAACCGCTGGACACCGCATGCAATTGACGAGGCGCTTGGCCGGAAACGGAGATGACAGGGTGTGGGGCGGGTTCAAAAGCTTACAGCGACAAGAGTCTAGCCAAGCTAAAAGTCCCAGCAGCTGCCAGGGTTCAAGCCGATGGGGGGAGTAACATGGAGCGGGGGAATCTGAGCAGATGGGCCTTCATTTCGTTCACTGTGTGAGTTTGAACTAGCGACGTGTGGGCAGGGGATGATAAATTACAGATACAGATAAAACAGCAAGGCATTCCAATTTTGAGCAGCATATATCCGACAATGCATCACTACTGTCCAGGATGCTGGGGGCAAGACTTGCTGTGCTTTGCTAAATTACGAGGTCTCTGCAACGTCTCAGCAGGTAGCTCCAACATTAGCAAGCTTTCTGGCTGCTGCAGCGGGACGGCGTGTGGTCTCCATGAGTGGAATGGGTACACACAAGATGAGAGCGATGTGGGAGGGATGTGAGGTCTAGCCTTGACCAACCACAGCATTGAAATTAGCCTGTCTGTTGCTGAGTTAGGGAGTCGCGATTGAACCGTCTGGTGGGTTGCTGCGTGCAGCGCGCCATTGCTGGTGCGACTGGGATTGCATGAGTGGACTGTGGCACGCGCATGGTGGATATTGGTGAGAGCATGTGTGAGAATCTGCATGGGCTCTTCCACTTTACACATACCTTGAAGCCCAAAGTGTCGGCGGGCGCAAGTGTTTTCTTGAGAGACCTGGATTGTTGGAATGAGGTTGGTGAAAACATGTCTGTCATACAATGGCTGATATGTTTGTCACCTGTACATCATCCTGACCGCAAGTTAATGATTCCGTGTTATTGAAACAAAGTCGATGTAAACAACGAAGTATCCAGTGGATAGTCTGGATGAACTATCGCTATTTGAGACTCCTTGTCTTTGCCGGTTTTTTTTGGTTTTTTTTCGCTTGCGCGCATTTGCCTTTTTCGTGTGAATTGAGATCCAACAATTGGTTCATAGCCGCCTGTCGAATCTGGGGAGAGCAACCGTGATCACCAACGTCATCAAGATCCGACGATGAAACGAGGATAGTGATGTTGTAGCCGTCCTGCACACGGACTATTCTGTGGACAATGGAAAGATCGTCGCGCCCTGGCAGAAATCCTCGTTGATGCTGTTGATTTCGTCAATCGACGCATTCATCACTGATCGAATGGAGCCGTTTGCAAACCGCTGTTATCAGCAGGGTTCTCCCGTTTCGATCTTGCTTGGTCAACGAATTTTGACTCTCCATCCGTCATCTCAACCAAATTCGCACCGGCCAACCTCCGTGCCAGACAGAAGAATTCAGGTCGATGGCAATAAAGACAGACAGGGTGGGACGTCAGTGATGACATACAGCACAACTTGTACCTGGTAGTGCCTCGTTTTGGCTTCTCAACCGTTACCCAATATGTCCTGTTCAAGCGGAGCGTGGGAACGACGACCGTTACAGCTTGTGCAAGGACATTCAATGTTGACTTGCCTTTCTGGGATGACATTTCGATCTTCACTGGAGTCTCAAGTACAATCTTGACAAAGCCTCAATAACGTAGTGGTAGAGTTCTAGCTTGCTGTGGAGACAGAGGTCCGCGACTCGGTCCATCAGGCAGAGCACTCCACTGTTACTAGGAGCAATCCTCTCTGGTCATCCATATTTCAAGCGAGTGACACTGTGTTGCCCTACCGCAAAGAGAGCCGGTGCACGTACCTCTATGCTTCGCGGAAAGATCCTGTTGACCTCACGCGTAGGCATTGCTTCTGAGGAAAAGGCCTCGGCCTTATCCAGGATACATATCCCAATGTCGAACGCAGTGGGCCATTCTGCGCCGCACACATGCTCCCGCGTGACGAACGATACAACAGCTGCAAGCGCGGAAAGCTTTCGCACTTTGTACTCACACAAGCTATGTAACTGAGAAAGGGTCTTGCCCGACGGGAGGTGGTATTCCTGAAGCTCCTTACTCAGAATGTCTGGTGCTGGAAATACGAAAACATCAAGGACAAGCCTTGATGTTTGTTTCCTATTCAGCCGCCAACCTCCCGTTTGCAATCAAATCTCGACTAGTGCAGATCTGTCGCACAGTGTCCCCCGTACTCACAATCCTGGGGACCAAACTGAACACGAATTGTTGGACTTCGATGGGCACATGGTGCTACTCCCCTGTCGCTCGTGCGTCTGCACCAAGGCCTCGACCTGTCGCATCATCCACTTTAGTAAGTGGGGCTATCTAATCAGTACCGGGATTAATTGATCATGACGAGAACGCTCAATGGTATACATACATGCTTCAATCACTAAGCAGCAGATATCGTCAAGAATCGACGGTTCCTATACTATTTCAAATGCACAATCTCTCTTTAGGGTTGTCTTCCCCATTGATGTAAAACAACGAGTTTAAGAGGCAAAGACGAGCCAAAATGGTGTGTGCGCATATTGATGAGGCAGATGGGGATCTCAGGATGGACGGCCCTAATTCCTCGGCTCTGAGCCCCTGGCTGCCAGGGATACTTGCAGAGTCGCAGTGCGACTGATCGAGACCATTAGCATAGTCCTTACTCAACCCCCATCTGCAAATATGCCTCACAGTTTAAAGGACGTGATTGGCGGGAAGCCTCGAAAACGGTCTTTTGAATCTCAATTTCCAATATGTACTAATCTTGCTGGAATAGCTAATGCACTTGCACGAAACTACCGTCAGGATGGTGGGGCCGAGACTAGCAAGAGGTTGAGGACACCCAGAAGCATTCATGTCATCCATCCCATTCTTCTGATCAAGGGCCTGGTTGAGGGAGGGTACAGAGACTGTGGAGTCATAATTGTGCCAAACATATTAACGACTCGTTATTTGTTGACTATGAAGAGGGAAATCCTGAAAACACCACAGCAATAGCCCGGGGATTGGTGGACGAAGTCCTCGGCTCCGTCGGAGGGTGGCGGGAACAGCTTTCTTTCAGGGTTTGTTTGTTCCGTGATAAGGGGCGACTTTTAGGCCGGAACCGTGCTGACATGATGAGAAGCTGTGACTCGAATCAAGTCGCGTTGAGCTCGGTTTCGGCAAGATGGCAACAGTGCTATTCAAGCACGTTGATTAATCGTTATTCGATTTGATCCCCAGTATGTATCTCACATGTCAGACAAAGTCGAGTCCAACCTCGCATTTAAGGCTGGAGACGCATATGGAACCAACAAGGCTTCATTCCGCAGTGGGAAAGGTGCTGCAAAGAACTCTCGAATGACCATGAACCCGACGTCCGAGATGGGACTTCCAGCGAGCCCTGCAGACTGAGTCTCCGGCTCAGACGCACGGTCTCGAGATACAGTCAGGTAGTGGGTGGCAGAAAGGTTGACCTCTGAAGCCTCAGGGTAAAGAAAATAAGTAGTCTAAGAAACCTGGTTTGAGTGGCATAAGCTGACTTGCTAATTTTGTCTCTTAAACTTTGAACGGCCGATTTTTCTGATACCCTGAGGACAGTGCAACAGGCGGGGAAGCATATGCCTCGGAGCTACCCAACCATCCATGCAAACTAGCAACGGCGAGTGGTAGCAATTAGCCCAGGTCAAAGCTTGCTGGCTACCTAGCTAAGGTTCTGAACGGCCCCTCCATCCTGAGCGACCACGCTTAACTAAAATAGGAAGCTCACCAAGAATGGCACAGTGTCAGCATGGAGGTTGTGCTTCTTGTGTGAGCGATATACGTATCTTGAACGCGATTGTGCCATATCAATATGTGAGCATGAATCGCACAATATGATTTGAATAGGTTTGCGTTGGCTTTGGAGTTAAATCATGTCAACATGGAGGTAGGTAATGTATAGGTAGATTTCGCTTACTGAAAAACTCATTCCTAAACTTTTTAGGCATGATATTCTAGGGTGCTTAACGGGGTATTATTTTAACGAGCTATTATAGAACAGCCTCGTTAGTTACATAGTCCCTCGATGTGGGGACCATGGGCGCTTAGGCCTCCTTGAGTCCTCAGTCACGGAGCAGAATTTATCGAAGCAAAGCGATCCTACGTTCCCTCCCTCCTTCCGGAATCCGTTTGAGACTCACCCGTATCTTAGTACTATGTCTGCATTCTCGCGTGCGGTATGACAGCATCAGGTATCATTTGACACGATGCCCTCTTCTTTTCTTTTAGAGATGCCTTGATCCTTACCCTCAGTCAATAATTATACGACCGAATCAAAGCGTGAGATCGTTCGATCATTCACACCTAGAGGATCTATGACCGCATAACATCCTGGATACCCTCCTCCGTTGCTAAAACTTGATGTCACCTAGCAGCAACGTAAGGGTTCGCCTGATTAGCTCCGACGTTGAAGCTGCAGGGCAAGTACAACTCAGAGTGTCCTCATGACATGTCTCCTGCACGTAATCGTAGATGAAGCTGGTTGTCGCATCTTGCTGTGTTATCAGAGGGGGGGAGGGGGGGCGTAACAGTCACTAGACATGCCATTGGCATAGGGGAAATGTGAATAGTAGTTGAGGTGAGCCTGAGAAGAAACTGTAGCAGTCAAAGTAACGGTCAATGGACTCATGGCGGTGGCATTAATTTATATCAATTCTCTATATGTCAGAATTGATATGTGGCTCATTGCCAACCAGCTAGCATGACAAGACCATCCCTCAAGGGGTTGGCTCTCTATCTCCATGTTTGACAGATTTAAGCTCGTCTGATCTAGCGGCAAGCTAGGGTTTGCACCCGCACATTGCAACAGTGAAGGCATCCCTCAGTGAACCTTTCCTCAAATCCTCTAGTCTCAGGGAGTTAAGCCTCTCTCCAACTACCGAAATGACTGATTGACCGTTGTATATCCGTAGAGATAGGTAGAATTCTACGACCTAGGTACCTAGGCTAGGGCATGAGCGAAACGTGTCAGCGATTCGAGACGTCGCAGATCTTGTGAAAAGAAACAAAGTCACGCCATAAATCATTCGAGAATTATAACTTGGGCGTCTGCTGCCACGGGTTTTCTTGCAATTCTACTCCTTTTGAGTGGTTCTGCCATGAACTTGAGCCACGCTCGCCACCTGTTGCCGAGTCTCAAGTTTCTTGGCTCCAACGGCCAGTGTCCCAAATAGGGCATTAAACCACGGATATTGAGCCTCTGATTGGCCACCGCCCCAGCAAGGGGCCACAGCACAAGGGGACCGTTGACTTTGGCCGTTCAAAAACCACCTCCTGAAACGTCAATTGGTAGAGAATTTGTCCGTTATCAGCTGTTTTCCGAGACGTTTGAGTTGACGTCCAGTTTCATGGTACGGTATCGGTTTGGTTTGGTTTTCCTCTGTCTTCGTAACTCTTTGGCAAAGGGGTGGTCTGTTTCTCTCGTTTGGTTCAGCTTTCTCATAGTGGTGATTCGTCATCTTTTGATCTTCAACTCTCTTTTAATACTATACGACTTTCTCTTCAGCCGGATCTTCTTTCCGTGCTCGCTTCGGCGTTAACCAGTCCTCTCTTTCTTTGAACATATTCGTTGAGCACTTCTCAAGGGTTGATCTCTTGGGGCTGCTCCCTTCATTCACTCATTTCCATCTCTCGACGAGATCTCAATATCCCGGACGCTGGCCGTCTAGAAACAGCATCTCCCAGTAACGCGACTTGGAGGGCATTCAATACAACACTGAAAAAAAAAATACACATCGATTCTTCGCTACCGATTTCATTTACTCGTAATTATCGCATATCGAACACGGCATCGTCAACATGGTCGACAAAATCTTTCTCACGACGGTCTGCGCCGATATTCTCTTTCTAGGATCGGGTGTGATGGAGCTGGTTTTCTCGCTGGTCGTAAGGAGCCAAATGAACGATATGGCAACCGATGGAGAATCTGCCACAAGGAATCTGTTGTATCAGAGGTTTCCTTTGACTGCGGGTATTGTCAATGCCATATTCATTCTCGTCACTTTTGCCGCCACCTTGCCAGGACTTGTTATGCCCGCTCGCAGTTTTCTCAAGGTTTCGGGATACATGGTGACGGTGTGCTCGATATTCACCATGTGTGTGGCTGTATTTCTCTGGGTCATGACCTTGAGAATGAAGGAGCAATTCTTCAACATCTACATTGAGCAGGACCCGGAAGTGCAAAGCCTGATCCAGAACTCTGTACGTTGTCTCACCAAAAAGCCACAGAGTATTGTGTACTAACTCGAGATTCACAGTTCCAATGCTGCGGTTACAACAACAGCACATCACCCGCTTTTGTTATGGACTCAACATGTACCAGCCCTGCTAGCTCAGCTCTGCTGCGTGGGTGTGCCACGGCCATCTCCAGTTTTGCCAATCTGCATATCGACGGTATATTTACTGTCCTCTTTGGCCTAGTTGGTAAGTTCTTATACTACTTCGGTCACAAAGGCGATATCTAACTATCCGTATAGGCATCGACGCTATCTTTGTTCTGTGCATTGCCTGTCTACTCAAGGACCGCAAGGAGCGTGAGCGTTACCGACACATCGACGAGAAGTCAGGCTACCGACAGATTTAAGACAAAGCACGATACAGCTTCACCATTGACTGGTGTGCTGAGTTGCGCCGATCCTAGAGAACTCATTAACTTGCCATTTTTTATACCTCTACGCTCACATGTAACGAATACAAGCGATTGATTTATAATTTTAATAATTCATTATTTCGTCAAGGATGTGGATTCGATATGCTTTGTTCGTCATATAGAACTTTCTGATCGTATCAGCATCCTGAATTCAAGATTATTGGCATTGGCCATGTGGCAAGTGGTTATCTATCTGTTCTGTGACGTTTATGTCATCAATAATGTCATCAAATGACTCCGAATGTTGTTAAGCCTCCGCTTTTGTTCTTCTCTCGTCGAATCTCGACCTCTTCAAGTTCAAGGCCTTCGCCCTCTTCCATAATTCTCTCCCGGTGCCAAGGTCCAACAAACATGCCCTGGGGGTCAGCATCACTGCGCACTGCTCGGAAAGATTCCAGGTTCTTGCCATAGAATGCTTCGATTTCGGCCCGTGATGTTTCGAAATTTTTGGCCCAATGAGGTCGACCTCCAAGATCTTTCATCAACCACTCGAAACCCTCGTAGTATCGCTCATGGCACGGGGGATCCATCAGGTAGGGTCGGTAGAGTGTTGCGTTAAGGTACAGGGTCGGTCCATCATCGGCTGTGATGTCAAGGTATGGTCGTACGTTGGATGTGAGTGTAGTGTCGCTTGCACGGACCTCGACTGGTGCGTGTACGTAGAGTCCGTCGGCAGAGAAAGGGATGTTGTGAGGGACATAGTCAGGGTCTTCCGGTGTCAAGTGATTGATCCATGAGCTGAGGCGTCTAAGAGCCTCGGGTCCCTTGTGAAGGGGAATGGCCCACTCGTTGACAAACTGAGAGTATAGGCAGTTCATGAGTAGAGCTTTGCCGCTGGGTTGGACAGCTGATGAGGTCGTACCATTTCGGAAACCGTACTGCATCCCAAAGACGAACCACTCAACCCAGGGTAAGATTCGTGGAACGTGCTGGGCGAGATACAGTAGGTTGTGGTAGACATAGTAACCGATTGAGCCATCATAGCCACTTTGAGGGGGGTCGCGGAGTTCCTCGTCGGTCTTTTCGGCGTTCCAGACCACCGCACGTCTTGTGTAAGGGAACCACCAAACCCTAACGAATTCACTCTGTGTCCAAAGATCGCCATTCCAAGACTCGAGCATCTTGTGGTCTGTGTTCACGCTTTGCTGCCACCTTAGAGTGAAAGACGGGACTGCTTGGAAAGTGACTTCTGTGATAATACCGACAGCGCCAAGAGAAAGGAGAGCAGCCCTAAAAAGGTCTGTCTTTGTATCCTTGGAGCAGAAGACAGTTGTTCCATTTGCCAGCGTCACCTTGAGAGAGATAATGTTCTCGGACATGAGGCCGTGACGCAAACTGCTGCCATGTGTACCTGTGGAGATAGCGCCACTGATGGACTGCTCGTTGATGCTTCCAAGGTTGGGCATCGTAAGTCCGTGTTTCTCAAGCTCTGCGCAAAGAGCATATAGCCTGATTCCTCCCTCCATGGCAACGGCGCCAGTCTCTTGGTTCACCGAGAGAATCTTATTGAAGTTATCCAGATTAATAAGCCAGCTGGACGTGCAAGTGATATTGGAAGGCGAGTGGCCACATCCAGTCGTCACTAGACGCCGGCGACATTTCCTCGCCAGATTCACAACCTTTTCGACTTCGACCAGTGATTCAGGCTGAATAAATAGTTCTGGGAGGGACGAAAATGTGCGCGCCCAAGTGTGGTGAACATGTTGTGGCCGGGCGCGGAATTGTACTCCATCGTCGAGCTTTTCCAGCTCCGAGGCTACGAGAGGATCCATTGCGAGGCGTAAATCACGAATGATCACGACTTGCTTCTGAGAAATGAAGAGTAGAAGTGTATCAAGAAAGCGGCAGGGTCAAACTAGTATATCAAAAAGAGTGAAATATAATTGCTTGATGCCGAAGTGGGCGTAGTCACATCGAAGTTTCCGGCGGGTGGGTGGGTCAGTATCGGAATCACAAAGTTGAGCCTCGCTGTTTTGGCAAAACCCCGTTTGCATAGGGTTATTGATAGGTGTTTTATGAAACTGTAGGTAGGTATATAAGAAACTGCTTAGGTATATTATAGTAGCGCAATCCGGATGGGCCGAAGTGAAGCATTTTGTATGTCGTTGTCGGCACGGAGCGGCAAAGAATCACAATCGAGAATTTTGATAAAAAATATGGCCGATCGCAGCTCCCTGGATTGTTCTGGTGGGGTGCTGGTGATCGGACATTCAGCTTTGATTGGTCGCACATGCAGCGTTCTAGACGTCTAGTCGTCAACGATATTTATCGGATCAGGCCGAGACGGTAATGTTTTCTAAACGATTGCAGGGATGATCGGTGGTGTCATTAGGTCTCAATTTACCATCATTTGAAAGCAAAGAGCAGCAACCAACCCTATGGTAGATCATTTTTAGACATCAATTCGTCTACAATATGCCATGACTCTTGTATAACAATTGTATGTAGGTAGTTCGTTAGAACATACTCATTGGCAAACTAGGTTATAAAGAGAGATAAAACCCTCAACTTCTATCTAGTTCATCCCATACACAATTTGAGTGTTTAAACGCAAGTAAATAAAGCCAGTGAACAACCAGCCAACATCCAGCACGGAAACATCTGAATCATTTTCACCAGGCATTATTCAACAAATCATTCTTTTGATAGGTACGCTAGCATGCTTTATCGCCAAGCCAACGGAACCAAGCATTTCACGATTGAGTCTAGGGTGGGAGCCTAAAGAGTGCGACAGAACAAGCGACTTGATGCTCACGTTCAGGGTGGGGTGGCCAGTCTAACTATCTGTCTAAATCATGATAGCATTTGTTTCATTTCCTATGTTGTTATTAGTCAGATTCTTTACCTCTTCGAGTAGCTCTAAGTTATATATGATACCGATATGAGAACGATCACCTGTTGTCTTCTCAAACTCAACTTTTCTACATGGCAGCACGACGAAGACCAGTGCTCGCTTCACCGTCAACATCCCTCTTCGTCTCATCTACTAATCCTTCGTCAAACATCGTCGCCCATCTAGCTGCCAGAGATGCCATGTCCCAACCATCCAGTCGTGATATATCGCCATTCTCCTTCAACTCGGCGGCCACGGATGTGACGAGTTTGCCCTCAAGACCACATGGAACGAAACGAGCCCAGGGGTTTACACCCTCAGGTCCTTCCACGGGAACATCAATATTCACAGCGATGCCAAGCGCTGTGACATGTCGCCGATGATGGACACCCATGGCCGCTATCTTGCGTTCCGGCTGACCAGCAGAGGTGTAGACCCAAACTCCAGGCTCATCCCGTGTTGTGTAAGTTTTCAACCCGAATGTATCGGCGAGGAGGCGACGCGTGGTAGCTTCAAGATGACTCGCATAGGACATAACCGAGTAGTGAGCAAACAGAGGCGAATGCATGTCCAATACAGGCCAGAGTACGAGTTGCCCTGGGCCGTGGTATGTCGTTAAACCACCACGACTCGTTTGCCTAACATCAGGAGTAAAGGCCCGCTCAGGGACGGAGCTACGTCGGCTGGGGAGAGTGACAGAAAGAGGCGCCTGGAAACGGGACGTCTGAGCCGGAGTCAGAGGCGGTTGACGGCGTCCAAGGGTAAGAGTTGGTGCAGGCTCAAAAGAAACAAGATGAGGACGGGGTACTTGACCACGTTGGTCTTCATCTGACAACCCCTTCCATTGAAGAAACTGAGAGCGTAGGTCCTCCTGAGCAGCGTGGGCAGTATCATAAGAGACAAAGGTGTCAGGTCCCGATCCCGTGAGATGTTGATGAGTAAGGAGCTTGAGAGAGGGTTGGTCAACTGCACGTGTGGATGACCATCGACCGGACGTTAGCCCGGCCCCGGGACGGAATAGGGTGGATAGAATGCCGGAAGACGGAGCGGCCTTGAGCCGCATACTGGGCGGCATTCTTTGTCCCAGCGTCCAGGCAACCAGACCAACCTAGAACGAGCCGCTGGAGGCACAAGCACTTTGGGAATGACGATCAGTTGGTTGGTCGATCGTGTTCGTGGGCAGTGATAGTCAGGATCACATGGGGACAACCTATCCTGTGCATGCACGACCAACAAAAGACAATGGTTGTTAGCAAAAGTGAGTTTCTGCTCCTGGACGATCCCGTGGGGCTAAAGAGAGACGGCCGGCGGTGACGTCGGTAAATCAGGGCCGAAGATTAACGGAGGCCGCCCGAGAGTCAATTGACAGTCAAGGACTCTACCGACTCGAATGCACGTGAATGTTTTATACATTGTGGCTCTTAGCAATCCCGACCGAATTGATAGTGTTTACGACAATGAAACGAAACCCTTGTCGTTGTGCTACGGACGGTATAGTTTCACGAGTGGCTCAGCAATGATGTGGTAAAAATTTGCAAAATTCCTCATGTACAACAGCTGTCAAGTGATGATGAGTATGTGACACCAGCCAGCTACCACTTACTGCATGGTGGCACATAGCTTGTACACGATGCTAGCTGAAACTAACTCTCAAGTCCAAGACACAGATCAAGAGAACCGAGAGCTGAAATGCGAAAATGCCCACCAAACAAGCGATGGCCATGTAACAAGCAATAGAAGATACTTGGAAAGTTCCGTCAAGAGCAAGTTGGCGGCAAAGAACCTGTCGCGACACAACAGCACAACACAACACAACACAGCATAAAACAACGCAGCATTGTGGACTTACAAACCCATTAGCTAAAGACTGAGGAGGTCCCTGGTTGGCGAGTCTTGGCTGATCATAGTGTTGTCGCCCCATTCATCATCGACAATCACTTCCTTTTCACGAGGATCGCTGTCGCATCATTCATTTTTGCGTCTCATGACATCAGAGGAGACGTGCGCTAAACCCCAACGGAGAACAAATGGTTGCTGCGGCTTTTCCCCATTGGGTAAGATGTTATTGGGGCCATGGTGTTTGGCTTTCATTATTTTTTCCATCACCGCCTAGTGTCGTCATAGCCGAGCTGCTGTACGCTCGGAACTTTTCTTGGTCTCAATCTCTATCTCTTTAGCGATCGCTTGGGAGAGAGATTGGATTGTAGGCTAGACCCTTTGGAAGATGGTAGAGGGTGGAGAGGACATCATCTGCTGCAACTTGGGCATCCAATCTCCACTTAGGGTCACTGAACTACGATGGATGGATGGAAAACCCTGGATCAAGATGCCCTGGGACCTGGGCGATTGAATGCCCAAATGCTATGGAGGCCAGGGGAGGGCGGCCACAGACATCGGGACACTGTGGGCTGCCATGCATGGCACATGCATGTGCCGTGCCTACGTAACACCCCTCGTAAATGAATGTGAATTTACGTGTGAATGAGGGCCAAGTTGAGTCCCAGTTGAGTTCATGAGCAAGAGGTTGAGTCGTAATACAAGCTGTTTCTAAGACTACTAACCTACCTCTGGGCTGATTCCCTCTCTCCAACTCTCTCAGAAACCCATCCATTGTTACCTATTCTCTACCAGAAACTCGGTGTCTCTCTTCGCCAAAGGGAGACGAAATATCTTTGTCAAGGTCGTACAATTTGACCAAGACAGAGACAGACTCCACACCGACAAGCCGTCTCCCGAGCAAGCAAGCAAAGCAAAGCAAGCATCAGTCCATCACATCACCCTAGCTCTTAGCTAGAAACTACCGTCCGTAGTAGACGCTAAGAAAAAAAGCTCCAGAAACAAAAACAAGAAAACCCTCCACAAGAGCTAAACAAGGTTCATAAGGATCGTCAATCTCCCCGTCTCAGGTTTCCATTTACTTCTGGTTCCCTCCCACTCTCAAGTTTGACTTTAATACAAGATCATTCATAATCTACACTTTGTCCCCTACATCGCACCACCTGGCCTGTATCATACAGGACTTGGTTTGGCCCCCTTGTTGAGAGTCAGACGCACGAGACAACATCCGACGCATAATCCCATTACAGTACAGTAGTGGCCTTCGTTAGCTGCAGCCTTCCATTACTCCCCTGGCACTGATCCTGGGCGTGACGACACCCAATTCCCGGGCTCCATCGCAACAGATTAATCCCTACAACTCTTTTTTTTTGGGCAACAGTGTTTGCAACAACATCATCCGACTTTTTCGTGATTGCAACCACCGAATATCATCATGGCGAAGAGTAAGTACCTCCTCCAATGTTCGTGATTAGTTGTCAAGCTTAGAAACGGAGACTATTCCCATTGCTTCGTTGCTGCATCGCATCATCTCGGCAATCGTAGACTAACATGCTTTAGACGCACCTCTCGGCCTTGCAGGCCTGGTCCTCATGGCAGTTTCTCTACTTCTCCTCTGGTTCATTATCCTATCTGGATTGACCTCAACCACTCCGTTTGACAAGACGTATTTCCTCCGCGCCGATACGAGCGACATCACTGGAGCTCGCGACACCACGCAATGGAACTTCTTCTACATCTGTGGCGCCGGCAACAACGACTGCGACGGCGCTCGCGCTGCTCCTGTCATCGGTAAAGCTTGGGACTCTAACCCTCGCAACGCGCCCAGCTCGCTCGTTGGCGGTCGCGCTGGCGACACCACCTCCAACCGCCAGTTCTTCCTCTGGAGGTTCGGCTGGGTCTTCATCCTCATCACCCTGTTCTTCGAGACCATTGCCTTCTTCACCGGCTTTATTGCATGCTGCGGTCGTCTCGGCGCCGGCATCTCCGGCTTCACGTCCATGTTCGCCCTGCTCTGCTCCTCTGTCGCCATGTCCCTGATGACGTATGCTCCCTCTCGTTCCCAAATTCCCATGACTGTTGTTTGCTAATGGTTTGACCTAGTGCTACCTGGGTTCTCGCTCGCAACGCTTTCAAGAGTGCAGGTCGATCGGCCTCGATCGGCCGCTACGCCTTTGGTTTTGCTTGGGCATCCTGGGCCGCTCTTTTCATCGCCACCGTTCTCTTCTGCCTCGGCATGCGTGGTGACAAAGGCTCTTCCAGCGGCGGTTACAGCGGCCGCTCATGGCGCCGCAGACGCAGCGTTCGCAGCACCAACGGTTACGAGGGACGCCGTGTTAAGGACGACTACTCCTAAACTATCACTCGATAATTGCCACTTGGGGACTGTTCAAGCGAGCGTTTTTGGGGGCGTTGGCAAGGCGTTAATGAGGAACTTAAGAAAGTTCGACGTCAATTTTGCAGACCCCAATTGTCATCGAGCCGGTCAACTGCAACGCCATACATGCGGCGGCTCAAGTGTTTTCGACAGCTTGATTTTGTCTGTTCATATTTGATCTAGTTACTGGCCTGTCGTGTTTAGCAGGTTTGTACACATGAAATATTTTGGTGGAAAGCATTGACATGCTTCGAATAATGTTGAAGCGAAGGTTACGGCGAGATCTACGAGAAGCTTGTTCGTCAATCGTGTAATAGTTATGAATGTATGAATCTGCAACAATACAAGTACTTTCAAATTATTCTCTCGATATACAAATTGGCCCACCACTTTCATAACTTCAACTAGCCTCCATGTCGTTTGGTTCATTCAATATTCTCCTAACTCGTGTCGCTTGTGCTTCGAGGTCAACATAGAGGCAGACGATACGTGCCGCTAATGCGTTGCCAAGTCATAAAATGAGGCAAAATTGAGTATGCGAATATCATGTTTGCGTCGATTATTCGTTCGCTAAACCCTCAAAACATGCCTTCCTTATCTTGTCTTGGCCATTCTTTGAATGGTTGAAGCCTGAAGTCGCCTTCATAACCCTCTCTTCATCCTGACTCGCTCCACCACCTTCATTTCTGTCTGTCGTGTGCATGCTTAAAAACCCAAAAAAATGTTATCCTGATTCGTCTCCCTAGAATCCTCGTCCGGTTTTGTTCTTCCGTGGTACAAATGCCAAAATTGATCCAGGTTGGTCCAAAGCCATCCCAAAGCGTATACAGGAGTGTTGTCATAAAAAGGGAAATCGCAGAAAAGAACGATCAAGGCGGCATAGGTATGCATGCCAAGCTAAAGACTTTGCAATACACCCAATGTCTTGTGATAGGAAAGGCCAATCATTGATAGCAGCCATCGCATCAAGTTAACAGATGTTTGTAAAATTCTTGGTTCCGTAGCCAACTAGATACCTGCTCTGTTGACTGATTTTCGCGCCCATCCAGACTTAGAGGAAGATGCGGAACTTCATTCATCCCCGGCTTTCGGCCTCTAGGCGTCATTTGGGCTTGATAGAGGGCTGACGCTGTCGAGCGGTGCGGTGTGTAATGCTGGCCTTAGGGGACCGTCCACCTTCAGACCGTCTCTCTCCTTCTGCAACACGCCGTTTACCCAGTCGGCCACTTCTGCGTCCTCCGTTGTTGAGTTGAGAGCGATTTTGCCGACAGCTTCCGCCACCTTGTCAGCCTCATCGCCATCCTCAGCTTCTTCTGTGATGGTCTGTGGTTTTGTGAAATCGATAAGCCAGGGATGCTTCAACAGCATTGCGTAGGTTGGTCGCTGCTTGGGGATCTTGTGAAGGCAGCTCCTAACAAAATCCGTAGCTGTATCCGAGTAACCCTCCTCTGGCATAGCGGGTGGTTCGCCCTCGACAATAGCCTGTTTTCCGTTAATCAAATATACTCACATCACCGACAAAAAGAGGGTCGACTTACACTGAGTTGACTGAAAATAGTAGAGGACACCTCTGGCGGGTAAGGGTATGCACCTTTGGCACACTCAATAACCGTTAAACCCAAACTCCAGACGTCACTCTGAACACTGTAGGATCCGTCAGAGTTTCCTGCTTGTGCGTATCCACCACCTGAAATTCTTTCGGGTGCCATGTAACTCTGACAACCGATGTTGGTTCGGGCTATACTGGCAACAAGGTTGCCACTGACGCCAAAATCGCAGATTTTGACTTGGCCTCGTGTGTTGACTAGAATGTTTGTTGGCTTAACATCTCGGTGAATAATACTGTGTTCCTCCTTCAGCGACTTCAAACCCATCACTGTGGAATAGGTGATCTTTCGCAACACGTTTTCGGGAATTCCTCCAGCATATAGCTTATCAATGGAACCTCCATCCATATACTCGATGCACATGTACACAGCACCCTCCTGGAAGAAAGCGCCGTAAAAGTCAATGATGTAGGGCGAGATACACTCGTGTAATATGACAAGCTCCTTCAGGATGGTTGTGAACTTGGCATCATCGAGTTCCAGCCGCATTTCTTTCATTGCCATAACCGTGCCTGTAGTGCCATCACCCGAGTTTGATTGTCCATCAGCTGAGTCCTCGGCTGACCTGACTGGTGAAGGGTCTGATTGCGTATACTGGACAGCGGGCGGCTTTCTTGACAAGCCTTGTCCAAACCGTGGAAGGCTCCTCTTAGCATGCTTGACTTTGTAGACTGTTCCGTAGTTTCCCTTGCCCAGCTCGGTGATTACTTCCACTTCATCGAGGGATATGCTGAAGGTCTGGCCGTTGGCGAAGTTGACCCCCGTCCGTGTGATGGTTGCAGCACCATCAAATGTGACCCATCCCTTCTCCGTATCAATATATTTCTTGAAGTCGTCCATTTTCGACCCGTGACCGCCTCCTGTCCCGTTCGATTCTTTATTACTTGGTGCATCGCCTGTGATGTCCGATAGTCTTCCAGGGGGTCCACGCTTACCCGTGGTTGCGGCAGGGCTGGATCCGCCCATATCGGACAACTTCATGCCCATGCCCATCTTAGCCCTTCTCTCACTTAACGAAGGCTTTGATACCGCAGGGGCTGAGTTGACGTGCGGAGGCTGTGGTCTTTGCATGTTCGGGGGCATTCGCAGATTGACGGGGAATCCGTTCGATATGCTAGACGTTGGTGACTGCCCTGCAGGCGATGCTGGATTGCCCTTTTGCAGGCGATGCTGGTGCAGTGCCCGCGCCTTGGCCATAGCACTATTTTCTACCGAGGCACTACTGTTTCCAGCAAAACTGAAGGATGTTTGCACGGGATGTCTGGCTATGCCTAAAACTCCTATCGGAGTAGAGTTCGGATTCATATTGCGAGGGTCAGAAACGGACCGTAGGGATGGGACTCTTCGAGGAGGCTCGCTGGGACTATCATGGCTTGGAGACTCGAGTGGCGTGCTAGGTTCAGACGAATCTTCAGAGCCAGGAGATCCAGGCGTCGAAAGGTCTTTCCAGTCCTCCGGTGTGGCCGGAACCGAGTCGGAGGCGGACATCGAGTATTACGGCGCGTTAATAGTAACGAGGTAAGGTATGGCTAGTTGGTATTGTGTCTTGGAAAGACTTTGAGATTTTTAAGTGCGAGATGTGCTCGGTGCAAATTCTGGGCGACGTAAAGATCGAGATAGGTATCCTGACAGGACCGCGGGGAGCTGTCGATCGGGAGACGGGACGCGATCGATTAGATGGGTACAAGAAGGAGTAATGGAGGGGAAGCAGCAGATGGTGCGATTATGCCGGGCCTAAAAGAGTCAAGCAGCGGGCGGTCTAGGCTTTAAGAACGTCTCTGGTACAGCAACGCAACGACGGGACCCTCCTTGTAACTGAGGAAGAAGACTGTAGAATCTCAGGGACGGTACGGAATAAATCAGTTCGACGTCCTAGTAACGTTCCGTATCGGCAGTAAAGCCTTTTGTGATGTGTCTATTCGGTATCGTCTGTTCCAGGTGATACAAGGCGACCGGATTTGTTCGGTGTACGGTATGACGGATCCTCAAGCGAGTTCAATTGCCCTGATGGACAGTTGGGCAGCCAAGGTTCGAAACGGTTGTGGTAAAATGTAGCGGCGGTTGGGGGTTTAATCTATGACGAGAAAAGGTTGTAGTTAGAATGAATTATTCTTCAAGCTGGCAATGACAAATACCCGGCATTAAATTTTATAATCATGGACATATACGCACCCAAAAACAAGGGCCCGACCGTAAATAAATAAAGAAGGGTGATGAATTGATTCAGCTCTTAATTTGATCCAATATGTATCCGTTTCTGTAGAGTCGAACAAGATACAGATGGCTGGGTGCGGGGTTGAAAACTAAGTTGCCAGGCGAACTCGACAGCGATGCAAGAACAGAGGTGAACAAATCTTGTTGAGCAATGGTCGAGGCCTGCGTAAGTTGCGTGTAAGACAGGAAAGAGCCCCGAGAAACACACGGATAGGTAGCAGTGACGAAGCAGAGGGGAAAAAACAAGATGAGGCTGAAAGTTATGTTGGTGATAGTTTTGGATGGAACGCTGATGTGGCGGTTCACGCACCTATACCTGGTAAGCAAAACCAGACTCGGCACAGGCGATGGATACCTAAAGACGGACCGCTGGCACAGACGTCAATGCCTATCTTCAGGGGTTGACCCAGTCCAACGTGACGGACTACAGTGGGCAGGAGGAATTCCCCACGGCACCTAGGCGCCATAGGATGGATGGATCTCTTGCGAGAATATACGCTAACGTCAAATTTTGGGCTAATATTCCATCATGATGAGAATGGGATTCTGTCAAATGAATGTAAGGGCTCGAGTTGACTGGCGTCATGATGAACTCATCCCGTGGTATTTCTTGTAAAATTAGGCACTTGATAATACTACGGAGCTATCATAATGGTCATTCTTATGAAATAAGCAATATGCACTATTTAAAGGATACGATAGCTTTCAGGCTTCATTCTCAGTTCGTCCTTGATTTTTAAAATCTGCGACGCCATCGTCGATGAGGAGCTGTTACCGATGACGTTAATTCGGTCAGTGTCAAATGTACTTGATGTCAAACCTTGATTCGAGGTGGAGACTTGCATGATCGATAGGTATGGGTGACATAAATATGCCTGTAGATGCGCCCGTGTAAGTGGGTAACTTGTCTGTCTGATTTTGGTCGTTGCTGTTGCCTAGGATGATCTGGCTCTGTAATGATGAGCTGACTCCACTGGCCATTAGAGAAACGGGTTATCCGCGTCCACAGATAATTGACAAAATCTCTATCAGATGCTAGGTAGGGCAGACATCGGTGTGGGCACTTGTTGAGACACAAACTTCTCATAGGTACGAGTAGAGATAATCAGAGCGTCTACGGATGCCACGACTGTTGTTGGTTGAAACTGGCAAATCTGAAACAAAGAAGTACAGTCCTTGAATCATTTATGACCAAATAATTTGGAGAGGAATGTGTTTGTTATCTACAACCTGATAGTAAACTGCGAGTGAGAACAACTACCCTGGACATGGAAGCAAATTTGACCAATATAACACTTGTGATTTCCTTACTTTAATGATCGAAGATGGGAGGTATTAGATGTACAGAGCCAGGCGCCCAATACCCTGTCATAAACAAAGAATACTACTTCGTGGCGGTGAGCTGTCATCTGTTAGGTATCATAACCTCATAATGTAGGAAGTACACCGCATCTACCTACTAAGATATCACTACAAACAATCTATCAAGGAGCATCCTATAAACAGATAATGAATACCGAAAGAAACGGAACCAAACGACAGACCCTACAACTGTCACAGTCCTCAGAGACCAAAGTACTTGCTCCACGGCATATACTTGGCCTGAAGTCTTATCGAGAGAGCTCAACCCATTGGAGCTTGAGGTCCAAGAACAGCTGGGGTGTTGATAGCAGGCAAGCCTATGGTGGAAGTAAGCATACCCAAAAAAAGTGGCCATATGAATTCCCATCACCTCTTAAGATAGGTAGTAATCGCGAATTCTTTCCTCTATTGATCATGTTCCTACTACAGCATCATGGAAGGGGCGATGTTTCAATCTCATTCAAGCATACTTAAATTGACCCTTTGGCGGTGTTTTACACGCCAACGGCGATCCCTGCAGGCCATCTTAAACTCTAAAGTTTCCAACGCAGAGTCGATCCCTTTGGGGCAATGCAAGGCACTCCGAAACCATCATGATACATGTACCATACTGAGCGACCCCCATCAATGTGACCGTGGCATCCGAGGCCAAGCACGAACCGTGACTGAGGTGATTCTCTAAAACAAAGTTGCCAAGACTCCGGAGTGTTCTCAATTGAAATTCTATCACATCGATCCACAAGTGGGTATTTGTATAAGTCAGCGGACTTCGGAATGCCATGCAACATGATGGTCAAGGCGAATAACCATACGGCACACATTATTGACATGCAACTCCTGGACAACTGTTAATATTATACGTAGCATTGCCCAGTCCTACACAGACGGTAAACACTATTATTAGTAAATGTATTCAATATGTTCTTTCGGGGTAGCCGTTGGAAATCCCAGCACGAAACATATTTTGTCTCCTTGATAATAAGATGATAGTCACTTTGTACTATGGGCTATCTCTCGGAACGAAACATGCTAGCGGGAACATTTGGCTAGGTACTCTGTATGCTATGTCCAAATCAAAAGGCATCGCGTGACAAGCTACGCAAATTGATAGACCTCGCCTCATACAAACATCAGCATTGCCCAATAACGCTGCACACTGCCTCGCTACTCGAGGAACACAAAATGCGTAATGACGGCTTGCGTGGCTCATCACAGAGGCCCAACGACTCCAGCCTCTGAGCGTGAAGCATTAGGCAACGTGCCAGACAGCACCATGACGAAAGTTGGCGCCACACCTAAATGCAATAGTGCGTCGTGCCGGAAGATCACTATCCTACCCCGACCCCTATACAGATAGGTAGACAGGACAGGATCAACATTCCCAACTTGGCATTCTTGAACGACTTTGAGATATTAGGGCGTCTTGATGGTGGACTGTCAGAACTATGTTTCGACACATCGTCGTTAAAGAAAAAATGTGATTTGTTTCTGTTTGTTTGATGATACAAAGGAGGTGTCTGGTCGGCATGGCCCTGCAAAAAGTTGTTTCTGGGTGAGTCCAATAGGAGTCTCCTGGTGAGTAGTTGGCTGTGGCGTCACCAAGAAAGTCTCGTCTCGTCCCTATTGAAACCCCTGCTTGGGGGACGCCGGCCCTGGCGCCACGGCACACATGGGCGTGTTTCACTGGTTAAGTTTGTTGCAAGACCAGGCATGCAGACTAAATGGTTTGGTTACCTCATTCAGGTCGCTGGCACATTGCTGAAGCAGCCAGTGACGAGGATAGATAGTTCCCCAAGGAGCTGAAGGCCCGGATTGAGGTAACCCAACAGGTGAGATTAGGACTGTCGAATGTAGCCTAAACAAGGAATCTTATGGGGCTGCTGTCATAGTTCAATACATACAAACTAGCTCAAGGTTATCAATCGGGAATTGGGGATGTACATCGTTGTCTTGTAACTTGTTCCAGTTCCCGTTCCAGGTCCAAGCCTAGGAGGCACCGCCGCCTTTGGCCCCAGAAAAGAATCCACCTGCGCGGCGCTCTATGATTTCGCACTCGTTATCCTTCGACCTTATTTTCTTTAAATACTGTTCGACGACGCAATCCATCGGCGCAATTAAAAAGCCTCACTTTCGTATATATCAACTGAGTCTCCTAGTTGGCTTTTCTGCGCGCCCGATCTCCACACAAGCCGAACAAAAGCTTTATCAGTCGCATCGCCACGGACGCGCGCCCAGAGATATAAGCATTTTATAATACTCCGATTCGCGCTGATCCTTTATTTTCACCTTACAACAAACAACAATCCGAAGCAGTTCAACTACTTGATGGCTTCTTGGCAGTCCTTTTCGGTCCCGTCTTTTCGACTGACGCAACTTGCACAAGATGCGTACGAGTTGCCCCTACAAACGTTCGCCAATACCCATGATACGCATCCTTCGATAGGGCACCTATGTCTCCTTGTATTCGAAGCTGTCCTCGAAGTAGTATGCGTCAGTTTGCCTGGCTATATCGTCGCGCGGCTTGGCCACTTCGATGCTGAGAAGCAGAAGTTCTTGGCCAACCTCAATGTGATGCTATTCACGCCATGCCTGAGTATGTCATAGTCCAGCGCCAACAGTGATTCGGTATACTAACATTAGGATCGCAGTCTTCACGAAGCTCGCCTCTCAACTTACTGCAGAGAAACTTTCCGACCTCGCTATTATTCCTGTCATTTTCGTCATCCAAACATTCGTATCATGGGTCGTATCCTTCGCCGTCGGAAAGTTGTTCGGATTCAACAGGCGAGCATCCAACTTTGTTACAGCAATGGGTGTTTTCGGAAACTCGAACTCGCTACCTATCTCCCTCGTCCTCTCGCTTTCTCAAACACTGAAAGGTCTACACTGGGATAAGGTTCCCGGGGACAACGATGATGAGGTTGGCGCGCGTGGTATTCTATACCTCCTTATCTTCCAGCAGCTCGGTCAGCTCGTTCGCTGGAGCTGGGGTTACCACGTCCTCCTTGCTCCCAAGGAAAAGTACCCCGAGTACCGTGAAGAGATCGCTGAAGAAGGCCAGCGCTACCACGACGACGAAGACAGCGAAACTGCGGCTTTGATCGACGGCCTCGATGGCGAGACAGAGGATGAGGGAGACCGCCTCAGTATCGACTCGCAGAACTATGATCCTGCTGGTCGAACCCCTATCGCGAGTGCATCCCGTGTCTCTCTTGCGGTTTCTAGCGACGACGATTTACCCAAGAAGTCTATGCCAAAGGGTAAGCAGGGACAAACCGATATCGCTGCTCCCCTCAATGGCAATGCAGGCAGCATAGATTCTTTCCCACCCGTCCCATCGCTTGAAGATGATGAAGAGCCTGTTGGTATTGCGGGGCGAACCAAGTCCGCTGTCAAGTCACCTTTCATCCGTCTTCATAAGGCGACATCCAAGACACTTTGCAACTGGTTCCAGAAATCCCCTGCGCCTGTCAAGTCCACCCTGAGGTTTACCAAGCGTGCGGCCGGAAAGTTCAACAACTTCATCTGGGAATTCATGAACCCTCCCCTGTGGGCTATGTTGATCGCCATCCTCGTTGCTTCTATTCCATCACTTCAGCGACTTTTCTTCGAAGAGGGCTCTTTCGTCCAAAACAGTGTGACCAACGCCATTCGCTCAAGCGGAAACGTCGCTGTTCCATTGATTCTGGTCGTTCTTGGTGCCAATCTTGCTCGCAACACCATGGCCAAGGATGAAGCACTGGATCCTGAGGAGGAGCGCATCGGAAACAAGCTTCTGGTTGCCTCTTTGCTTTGCCGTATGGTTCTGCCGACTGCTATCATGGCTCCCATGCTTGCTCTCATTGCCAAATACGTGAATGTCAGCATTCTCGACGATCCCATTTTTGTCATTGTCTGTTTCTTGCTTACGGGAGCGCCCAGCGCGCTTCAGCTTGCTCAGATTTGCCAAATCAACAACGTCTTCGAGAAGACCATGGGCAGAATCTTGTTCCAGAGCTATGTCATCTGGTAAGTCACTGTTGCTTTACTTCGGTGTGATGTGTCCCGAACCGCGCTAACTTATGCAGGATCCTTCCCTCAACCCTGATCCTGGTCATGATGGCTCTAGAAGTTGTCGAATGGGCCCGATAATTCATGAGCAATACGAATTGGAAAAGCAAACAAATGAAGTTTTAATGAGCGAACTTCTTTCAGGTCTGGTTGGACCGTCTCTACATCTGTCGATCTCTTTGGCGTTGGGCGGGTTGAGTCAATCATTGCTCGGGAAATATGCACCGACCGGGCAAGACTTTACGGATATTTGGGGGTTGATCAAGTCAAGGAAAATGGCCAATATTTGATTGACTTGCGCCTACTGTTTATTATTTACAGGATATTGGCTTAAGCGGGAGTTTATTGGTTCTGGCTCATAATATTGCGAACGAGTAATGGAAAAACAAAACGTATTGATCGTTCTTGTCAGCCCTAATGATTGAAACACTGCCGTTCTCGACTACTGCCAGTCAACCGTGAAATTATAACATACTGGACAGAGAACTGCTAGCTGCGATATACCCTTCTCATTGGGTCCCATTAACCATGTTTCCTTCCGGCACAATCTCCCAGTCTCTTACAGTGCCCTTCCAATCACTGATGCGCACGTCCTTGATATCGACCGATACGACTCTGACTTCTTCGCCAGCTACGAAGCAGCTGCGACCTCCATCCTCAACAAGCCCGTTCTCGCGCTGAAACGACTCGGTCGTGGACTCGTCGAAGGTGTTGTTTTCGAGATGCTGCTCGCGATAATACTTCTCCTCGTCTGTTCCACTGGGCACCAAGCGAGCGGCGCCTCCTATGGTCGCGCTAATACTAGAAAGTGCTGTGGTATTGAGATTCAGAAGGAGCGAGGCAAGACTCGAGCGGTGCTCAGGACCTGGAGAACCACCCGATGGTCGGCGGCCGTGAGTCGGTGGTCGGTGGGAGACCCCTAAGAGTATGGTTAGCATTGTATTATCTTATCTAAGAAATGATGTGAGGAATGCGTACAATCGTGGACAAGCAACGATACGTTGGGGTTAGTCACCAGGTTGGAAGTCTTTTTAGAAGCTGGGTTGGTTGTCATGATGATGACTGGGTAGTTGGAGTAAGGTGAGGATGGGAGGTATGTATAGTTCATAAGAGAAACATGGGGCATGTTGTCTGTGCATGTTGCCAGGTGAAGCTATATCAATTGTCAGTAATTGATCTGTGGTGACCGTTCGTCGAACGCGATGTCAATGTGGGGGAGGGGCAGAGCGTACAAAGCGAGCATTGTCGAGACATTGCACGACATCCGGGGGGAGTGTCGATGTTGTCTGCTTGTGAGTATCGCCCACAGAAGCTTCGGAGTTGAGAGGTATTTGCTCCATCTTGAGTTATCTTAACAATGGGATGGTTGAAGATGCATGAGATAGGCTCTGCAGGAGCTCCAGCCTAGCTTTGCTATACGGCACATTCCGCAAGTCCCGATACACTCATTCAGGCTTAGTCATTCGTCAACTGAGGGGCAGGTGACGTAGGACATGTCGTGGGCAAGTGCAACTGGGGAGCCTTTTGTCCCATTAGGATGAATGATCCAAAGTTCGGATATAGACTATTTACAAGGCCTGAGCTTTAATATCCGCTCAATACCCATATCTAAGAAATTATATGGTGATAGTTCCAAATTGGAAAAAGCGGCTATGCAATTTTGTAACAGAAGTTCATGTCTTATTAGATCGTTTTCCCCAGAGTCTAGGAGCTAAGCTTCTAAAGTTGCCGTCTGGGGAAGGTACCTAAGTACCGGCTACTTGCGGTTCCATACGGTCACGGTTGTTGTTGCCGCGTTGAACCTTCACAGCCGACGGCATAAGCACATTCACGGCATTAGGATCGAGGATCACATTCCGAGGTAGATATTTGTAGACGGCCGTCTTCTTATTTATCCTAAAGCTTCGTTCTGAAGTTTTGTCAAGCTGCATACTGCTCCTAGACACTAAATTGGGTGCTTCTATAACTCAGTCGTCCATCATGCGTTCTACACTTCGCGCAAACCGACGTCTTCCTTTGAAGTCTCTCCCTCGATTTCTATCTACCACTACCCCTTCAAGCGCTTCCAACCCTTCTGTGGCCTCCTCTTCACCCACGCCAAAGCAAACACCCATAAGTTCGGTCCTGATCGCTAACCGTGGCGAAATTGCCATTCGCATTAACCGGACTGCTGAGCGCCTCGGTATCCGGGCCACTACTGTTTATACCGACATTGATGCTGGCTCTTGGCATGCCTCTTCAGGATTCCAATCTTTGGGCTTGGGTCCCGCAAATGCTTATCTAGACGGCGAGAAGATTATCTCTCTAGCGAAGCAGAATGGTATCCAAGCACTCCATCCTGGTTATGGCTTTTTGTCTGAGAACTCCAAGTTCGCAGAACGCTGCGAGGAGGAGGGTATTGTGTTTGTCGGACCGCCTGCTACTGCTATGGCAGATATGGGACACAAGGCTCGCAGTAAAGAGATCATGACAGCTGCCAACGTGCCCTGTGTCCCAGGCTATCACGGCGCAGACCAGGGCGAGCAAGAGCTCCTGGAGCACGCCAAGAAGATCACATTCCCTGTACTTCTCAAAAGTGTCCGAGGTGGTGGAGGCAAAGGAATGCGTATTGTGTTGGCCGAGGAAGAGTTCTTGACGCAGCTCAGGAGTGCTCGAGCTGAGGCCAAGGCTTCATTTGGCGAAGGCGGCGAGGTGATGCTAGTGGAGAAGTACATCATTCGCCCAAGACACGTTGAAGTACAGGTCTTCGCAGACAAATGGGGCAACACAGTCGCCCTAGGTGAGCGAGATTGCAGTATTCAGCGTCGACACCAGAAGATCCTTGAGGAATCTCCAGCTCCTGATCTGGACCTGGCAACCCGACATGATCTTTGGGACAAGGCCCGGAAAGCAGCTTCAGCGGTCGGTTATGTCGGCGCTGGCACCGTTGAATTTATTCTCGACAAGGATACCAACAAATTCTACTTCATGGAGATGAACACCCGACTTCAGGTAGAACATCCTGTCACTGAGATGGTCACTGGCCTGGATCTGGTAGAGTGGCAATTCCGAGTTGCTGCAGGCGAAAAACTCCCTCTGTCTCAAGAGGAAGTGGAAACCCAGATGAACGAGAGAGGTGCCGCCATTGAAGCAAGAATCTACGCTGAGAATCCTGAAAAAGGGTTCATTCCCGACTCAGGCAAGCTAGTGAGGGCTTATCTCCCAGTCGAGCTGCAGAACGAGGACGTTCGTCTGGACTGGGGCTTCCGTTCTGGAAACACCATTTCCGAGGCCTACGATGGTATGATCGCCAAGCTTATCGTACGAGGAGATACAAGAGAACGTGCCATTGCTAAGATGGAGAGCGTTCTAAGGTCCTATGAGATCGTTGGTGTTGCTACAAATATCGAATTCTTGAAGCGCCTTTGTGAGACTGACGCGTTTGTTGAGGGCGATGTAGAGACCGGCTTTATCGACAAATGGCGAGAGCAGCTCTTCAAGCCTCGAGCTATCAAAAACGGAGTCGTTGCGCAAGCAGCCCTTGGTATGGTCAACTTCGAACTCCAAAACTCTGGGCCTCATGGTCTTACACTTGGCTTTGGCGAGGCCAACAACATCGGCGAACGAAAGCTTTCTTTCAAGATCCAGGACGGATACAGCCAAGAAGAAGGAGAAGTTGTCGAGGCCAGTGTGACGCAGGTAGCCCACAACCTATACAATGTTTCTATCTCCCGAAAAGGCGATGAAACACCTCAAGTGTTCACCAATATTGCCTGCAAGCCAGAGCCAGAAGGCGAGGTTATGAAGCTTGAGTCATACTTCCCACTCGAACGAATTCAGTCTTCTGTTGTACCCCAACACACAGACAATGATACCAAGGTCACTGTCTTTCAGCATGGCGTGAAGACGGATCTTGTCCTACTGCCACCCAAGTGGTATGAGAAGGCGCTTGGCCTCAAGGAATCAAGCGCTTCAGTGGCAGCACCTATGCCCTGTAAAATCCTGAAGAACGAAGTTGAAGAGGGCCAAACGGTGCAAAAGGGTGCCCCTCTTGTAGTGTAAGTCATCTACTTGTGTACTTTCTAATAGAAAGACTGACAGACTCCTAGTATCGAATCAATGAAGATGGAGACTATTATCCGATCACCGCAAGACGGTGTGATCAAGAAGCTAGCACACAAAGCAGGAGTGAGTTAATACAATGAACTTCAATAGGAACCACCACTAACATGGGTCAGGATATTTGCAAAGCAGGTACAGTGCTTGTGATGTTTGAAGAAGCCGAAGGAAAGGATGGAGATGCATGATTAATATTGGATACTATGATATAATGAATTCTGGCGTTAAATAAAGGATGTATGAATGTAGATCTATTTATATAGTTTAACAATGAATATGCAAACTTCTATCAGCTCAAACTATCACTTGATGATTGAGTAGGTATGTATTTATCCTGTTTGTCTTGAATTGTGTCTCTCTGCCATATGCCCAAACTCCACCAACTCCAGCAATGCAATCTTAAATGGGAAGAAACCTTTGAATGAAACCAAAACAAAAGCAAAATAATATTTGCCTTGACCCCGGTGTTTCTGGGGTGGGTCTGTTGTAGATGAAGAATCAGTGCTACCCGATTATCGGGTATGCATTGAAGTATACTCCGAAGGGAGATATCGGCTAAGCTTGGATGCCTTGGCTGATGAGCGAATTCGCTTCCACCAGCTTTCAATACGTGCTTGAAACTTGGGATCCTCAGACGTTGTGAAGAGGGTAAACTTGCTGATGAGATCCTATATTTTTGTTAGAAAGGACGAGCTTTGGGGACATGCGTTACAACTTACCTCCTCTATAGCCAGCGTGATGAAGCCCATCACAAATGCTACCCAAGCCAGGGTTCCAGTTGTGTTCAGGAACTGGTTACCGCCTCGGAACTCGACCGTACCAGTACATTTTCCGGTCTTGGGACTTGGGAAGATGTTCTGGAAATTCCAGAGTACGTATCTGTTTCCCTGCATGTAGTAGCAAAGGTCCATCTCTGATGTTGCAGCCCTGATCGCAGCCGCTACTTTCATCATGGAGTTCTTGTTCCTCCCAAACATTAACAGCGTATCACGCAGTCCAGCACCCGTGCTCTGGCTATTAGGGCGACAGTATTGGTTCTCACGGCGGACTCTTGGGAGCATGGCCGCGACGAAGTCTTCGTAGAGGACCGTTGCAAAGGCAATCTTCTTCAGACTGCGCAAAGAGAACTTGTTGTGAGTGGAGACAGGGGTAATGTGGACGTGACCACCACAGGAGATATCGCGCTGAGGACTGAAGTGTACTCGCATGGCTTCCCAGAAGTCACCGAGGATTTGACTAACAGGTTGTTTGGTATCCAGGCGAGGAGAGACGACTTCCATGCATACTAGGGTTCCGTGTTAGTGAGCTGACTACTAGCTAGGTTTGGTTGGTGCCGTGTTGGACGGAAATACATACCCATGGGACGCTCTCTCTTCAAAGATCCATCTCTGGTGACGAACCACTTGCCACCGTAGTACTCTGGGTGTTTGCTGTACTTTGAGCAGTCATCGTGTACTGCTGCAATGTCGCGGTTCCGTAGCTTCTGAGCGAGTTGTCGGTACCAGTCGACATTGGTGAAGCTTTCCACGGGGCCGTAAGGCTTCACAACAGCTTCGATTTCGACACCGAAGTTGTAGTGTTTGAGCTTTGTACCCGTAGTGATCGACATTGCTTGATGCAGAGGCGGGACTCGAAAAAGAAAAAGTTGGCCGAGTCGATAAGTTCAGGGTTGAAGGTGGCGGATTGGGCCTGCAGGTGTGTGTCGAAGATAGCCCTCCTTGATTTCTGTGCAGGTATTGAAGTCCTTTTTAGTAGAAATGATGTTGTTCCACATGCACGAAGCTGATTGACTGTTGTTTGATATCCCTTTTTGTCTTGTAAGGTATATGAACAATTGGCTCTCAGCTCTCCAGACAATGAGTAATGATAGTTGCTCGCCTGACACGAGCTGTACGATATCGTCACATCTCAGGAAAAGCGTTGTCTCTCCGTGCTGTTAAGTACAGCAAACGTCTCTCTCCTCGAATAGGCGGTGCGGACGGATGCTCTGGCAGAGGATGCCGGTGTGGAGCTTCACCGGGGGGTACGGGGGTCTGCCGAGGGGCCGGGGTGCCAACGCCCAACATGGCAAAGGAGCGGGCTGGGCCGCCTCGTAGCGTCTCAAACTTCTAAGGCTGCAGTATCAGATGACAGCTGGTTCCTCTACCTACCATTGAGGCTCGCCAAACAGTCGGTATTCTGGGAGATAGCTGCACATACCCTGCAATACCCACCGGCTAGCTGTTTAACAAGTCGTCTTAACGTGGACCTTGGCAATTGGCCATGAGTTGTTGTCAAAATCTGACTCAGTTGCTGCCCAATGTGACAACGAGCTCCAGGCCCAGCAGTCCACTCCGCCTGGCCAGCGCTGCTGGCGCCGAGCGCGACTACTGTACGTAAGTCACTTTACGCTTTGGCAAAGTTGACGTGGACGCTGCTTGTTTGACCGGTTTCCTGTTTTTTCTTTCGCGTGAGGTGAGGGAGCCGATTCCCATCACATCTTAATCGACCTTAGCAGCCCACTATCACACTCTTCTGCTGTGCCAAAAACGAAACATAACGCAACATACCACACGTTTCTCCCCGTACCTGCACCGCACCATACCAGATCATACCAGACCAGATCATCGGATGCTCGGAGTCTGATGCCCCCGAAAGATTTTCAAAATGAACACACATGCAGATGAAGACACAGGCCAGTCCACCAAGTACTATTTTGCCTATGGAAGCAACCTCCATCTGCAGCAGATGAAAAAAAGATGTCCTGGAAGCAAGTTCATCGGCTCTGCAAAGCTTGTAGACTACAGATGGCAGATCAATGAGCGCGGATACGCCAATGTCACTGAGGCCCAAGGCCACTGGGTTGAAGGCTTGGTCTATGAGATCAATTCTCGCGACGAGGCTCGTCTCGACGTCAATGAAGGCGTTTCCAAGGACGCATACAGAAAACAATACATGTCAGTCTTGCTACGGCGTGCTGATTCTGCATTGTACCGCCGGCCTGTGCCTTGGATCGTGAACAATGGCGGTCCAGACCAGGCGAGAATTGTAGCCCAGCAAAGCACCGGGCAGGGCAGACTCATGGTCCACAAGCCTCATTTGGAACACAACATACTGGTATATATCAGCCCAAGATATATCGTCGACAGTGATCCCAAGGAAGAATACATCGACCGAATCAACATGGGAATTGCCGACGCCAGAGCGCTGGGGGTCAGTCACGACTACATCAGCAACTGTGTTCGACCCTTTATCCCAGTGACATCCACCCAGAACCCGGGACCGTCTGGGACAACAACTAACACAGCGGCAGCTAATAAGCCAAAAGTTGTGAAAAAGGCTCCCGCTCCCGCTCCTACTCCTTCACCGGCCAAAAAAGCCAAGCAACCTGCCCTCGAGATCAAGCGCGCAGCTACACCTAGAGACAGAGACCCGTCGCCAAACAAGACAACCAGCCCAAGGCCCCCGCAGCAGCAGCAGCAGCAGCAACAGCCTCAGTCCCCAGGGCCTTATAATCAGCGTTTCCCGAGAAATTCTGCACCCGGCGGTCTTGACCGGCCTATGCGACCTTCGCAGTCACGCTCTCATGCATCACCAGCGCCACCACTCCCCCAACGGCCAGCCTACCCCGGAGTTACTCTGCGGGTCCCTACTTCAAACCGGCCACGGCCTGTGTCAGATGTTGGCGCGCCGGCGGCTCCCTTGCCTCCCTTGCCTCCCAGGCCTCGCCGAGTACGGAGCATACCAGTCATTGTTGTGCAGGAAAGTTATAGTGGTTACTGGTATCGATAAAAAGTTCAAATCTAGCCCGAGATTTCCTTAAATACCCAAAAACGATATCCTGCACAAACATTTAAATCGAAATTTCCATACATTCTATTATTTCTCTGTTGTCTGTCCCGTCTTCTTAGCACTGTGCACCGGACTTGGCTGACTTGTATATCTCATAACAAAACGCGTGCCTTGCATGCATGCTAATACCTTGACCTGCCTGATGATGATACGGAGGATCCAGCTGGCCCTTGAGACACGTCAGAGCTCGAAGACCCATTAAAGATTCGCATACTTACTTCTTGCACTAGATGCCCTCGATGCGCTTCGACTGGAACCTTGGGAAGATGGTATGCCATCCCATAGCCATCTCATTACCGTTGGACCTTGAGATATATCCCCCCCTGCGTTGGTAACGAGCACGGTAGGCTTGACGATTGCTTTCAGCCCGAGCTTTCTCCCATCCTCGATCCTCTCGACAAACAGTCCGGGAGCTATATCAAATAAATACATGACATTACGCCTTGCTGGCGAGGAGGACTTGGTCCCAGACAAGTCAAGGGGTGTCCCCCCATTTGCAAGGTTGAAGCATTGGTAAACCTCAAGTCTTGTTGAGGCTGACCGAGCTGGCCACTTCAAGGAATAGATACTAGGTGCCAAGTGAAGTTGATGGACGAGGTCTGCCGCAGGCTCCACGATACTCCGTCGAACAGAGGCCTGAAGATCTGCGGGAGGTGTCCTTGGCACAATAATTGATAGTAAAGAAGTAAGATCATCGACAACAAAATTGATATATCGTTGCCGTCGAGCTTTGAAGGCAGGTTGGTATGTCAGCGCTGTGAGCGTTTCACTTCTCCATTCCCGACACTGAGTTATATCTCAAGACAAGTTAGCAACTTGCAAGATGTACCGCCCGTGGGGGAGAGACAAACCTCTTTGCAACTGAGACATAGTTTCTTCAAGCTCATCAATCCAGACAGCGGTTCCGCCGTCGTCGCCATCATCCAAAGGACAATAGAACGACTTGGAAAACATGGTGATGTGGAGATAGTTCATGATGGCTCCCATGATTTGAAACTCATCAGATTGACTCACATTTATACACCGCCTGGATTGTTCTCTGAGAAGTGTGACAAGTCGTGAACCTTCTGGAGGAGCTGCTCTGCTCATGAGACGGCCGGTTTCCAATTCATCAATGACATGCCCGGCACGATTCTCAACCCATCGTTGAACGTTTCCAACAAGAGTCTTGTAGGCATCCTTTGCTTCTGATTCCGTAATGTCCTTTCTGCAAGGTTGCAGACGAAAAACCTGGTCCTGAGCCTCTTCGAGCTGACGTTGGGTGCTAGCAAGCTCGTTTTCAAGTGCTTCCACACGAAGTACCAGTTCGTCT
The DNA here is from genome assembly GCF_000303195.2 of Fusarium pseudograminearum CS3096. Classification (NCBI taxonomy): domain Eukaryota; kingdom Fungi; phylum Ascomycota; class Sordariomycetes; order Hypocreales; family Nectriaceae; genus Fusarium; species Fusarium pseudograminearum. The sequence goes on along the minus strand of NC_031952.1, from coordinate 2,279,342 downwards.
TTCTCCATTTCACGGTCCTCAATTTCCTGTTGCCGTGAGTCCAGTACGGTCTCGGTGAAGCGACGTAAATGGGTCTCGCTAGTTAACTTGTCTTCAAGCCCGTTTGCGTGTGAAGATGCTTGCTCCGTTGTCGTATCACTTTCTTCTCTGTTCCTGTGATGGCGCACCGTTCCCGAGTTGGTGGCATCGGTGCCCTGTGTCAGAAGTTGAAGATAGCGAAGCATCAGTAAGGAAATCTAATCATCTAGCCTTGCATTTGCGACTCTGTGACTGCCGGAGATTGGCTCTGAATCCGGTTGATTAAGTCTCGTAAATCAAATTGAAGCCACATGTGGCACAGCTGGGTCACCCTGTAGAAGACCGCCAATGGATATCGAGATCGCCCAACAGGGACCTAACTGCAGCCTCATGTTGTGGTTGGACATTTTCGTTGTTGGCATTAGGCGCCAGCTAATGGGTACCTAATCCTTTGCTGTGTTGTGTGACAGCAAAAAGTCGGTCTCGCCTTGAGCGGTCACCGTAAGCTCCACTACATGTTACCGGGGTCAAAATGGCCTTTCAATTGTACCGGATTTCTGTCGAGGGCCAAGACGGCAATGCTTAGGAATCGACAACCGACTCAATTCGAAGCTTTGGATGTGGTCGAAGCTGAAGAACAACGTGGTCACTGCTCCATGACGGATCGGTGAGGATTGGACGAGGCCCAAAGAACCCCAGTCACACAGCGATGAGGCCCGAAAGAACCCCAATGAGTGGTTGGATGCGCCCGAACTGCAGAACAGCTCATCGGCGGGTTAGCAAAGAATGTTCCGGTAACATACGTATTTCAGATGTATCCAATTGGGGGTTGACATGAACGAAATCTGGGGCAAGTTGCTGTTCACGAATGAGCTGTTGGCAGAGTTCCCATACCTCATACATCACAGGACCATACCTGGCCGTCCCACCACAAATAATTGACATAGTAATGAAACACCATATCGTACCTCGAGTAAACAAATTTAGCCATGACCGGTCGCAGAATCGTTGTTTCTATAGACTTTGGAACGACCTACTCAGGCGTCGCCTGGGCTGAAACGACCCGGGTGAGCTTTGCCCTTACATTTCCTCACAGGCGAGATCGCTAACTCCAGTAGCCTGATGTTCAGCATGTTGTGACAGAATGGCCCGCAGGCGACTCATTCAAGAGCAGCGCAAAGGTGCCTACCGAACTCCGAAAGGTAGCAGCTGGATGGCAGTGGGGTTTCCAGATCCCCGAAACGGCGAAAAGAAGTAAATACTTCAAGCTGTTAGTTTTCCTGCGTTCTTTCTCTACTACCGTGTTTGACCGAAATCCTTTGTAGGAAGTTGGACGATCCATCTGGGCTCACAAAAGATGGAGAGTCAGCAAAGGACCTCACCAAGGTCTACCTTTCGTGTCTCCAGTCACATTTCGTTAGTGTTCTTGGAAAGCGTCTGTCGCCGAGTGTAGTAAAATCAACGCCTATGGACTTCATCGTGACGGTCCCGGCTATTTGGTCACCCAAAGCGAAACAGATGACGGAGCAAGCTGCAGCTATGGCAGGATTCTGTGGTAACCAGCGCATCATGCTCATTTCAGAGCCGGTAGGTCAAAGACTCGAATAATAGTGATATTACAGTGCTGAAAACGTCCAGGAAGCTGCAGCGCTATATACTCTCAATACTCTTAGCCCTGCAACACTGCAAGTAGGCCGCAAGTTTGTTGTCTGCGATGCAGGTGGTGGTACTGTTGACTTGATATCCTACCAAGTAACACGAACAGGCAGTGTTGAAGTGAGAGAAGTTACTGAGGGTACAGGCGGAAAATGCGGTTCCTCTATGCTGAACATGCGTTTTCGTCGACATCTGAAGCAGACTCATGGTGAAAAGTACTGGACTGACGAGAGACTTGTGCCAGCCTTGAATGAGTTCGAGACGGTAGGAACCTCCCAGGCGTTACTTGAGGTCAGCTCGCTCACAACACACAGTTCAAGAAGACATTTTCCCCAAAGGGTGAACCTTTAACTCTCAAGGTCGATCCCAGTCTTGGTCTGAAGCGGAATCGTTACACAATGTCACAGGAAGATATGAAGACCAAGATCTTTGAGCCTATCATGAAGGACGTTGTCTGCCTTATTAAGGAACAAATCAGGATGGCTGGCGAGGGCGTTGCTGCCGTGATTTTGGTTGGAGGGTTTGGCCAGAGCAAGTATCTGAAGTCTCGCGTCAAGGAAGCCGTCTCGAATCGCACAGAGGTCCTTCAACCAGAAGATGGTTGGACAGCTGTGGTCAAAGGTGCCGCAATGCATGGACTCAGCCGATATCAGTCCTCGTCCACTCGGGTGGAAGTTGCGTCTCGAATCGCCAGAAGATCATACGGAACATGCTTGATGACGAAATACGATAGGATCAAACATAACCCGAAAGAAGCGTGAGTAATCAGCTTTCTTTCTTGTGGCCCTTTTGCTGACAGCTTGCAGGTTTTGGTCTGAGAAAGAACAAGAACACGTCGTATATGAAATGTGTTGGTTTATCCAAAAGGTATTCCAAACTTGCACTAAGGCGATTTTGCAATGCTAACTTGAGTAGGGTGAGTCCTATCCCGAGGGCAGGCCATCACGGATAGAGTATCAATGTGATCTTCCCGTAACGGTTGGGCATGAACCCCAAACCGAGGTCGATATTTATAGCAACAACAATGATGGTAAGGCTCCAGTGCATCGCGATTCAACCACTCAACGGATCGGAACACTCTCAATCGACCTTAAGAAGATTCCCGAAGGAGTCAAAAGGGCAGCGAGAGTCAGACGCATGGGAAACCATCAATACTATTGCTTGAAAGGTGCCATTGAGGCAGTGTACGGATCAGCGGAAATCACATACACAGCCAAGCTTGGAGGTAAGAAATTCCTAGTCATTACGAGGATGACCGTGACTAACCCGTGCTCGAATAGGCATTACACACGATATGATCAGCGTGCGGTATGAACGTTAGACTTCATGGCCAGCTAGAAACAGGCATCGATAGAAAAGAAGTTTGGAAGATCATATTTCGACATGGCGGCCAACTGGTATCGGGCTGAGCGTTTTTCGAACATATGCCTTTATAGGGGAAAAGATTCGTTACATTTTGATCACAAGAAATAAAATAGAAAAGTTAGGTACCTACTACCTAGGTGCCTACCTATTTCCTACGCCAAAAGGAGCCTACCTTACCTGTCACCTGCCTGATGCCTGCTGTAGTCCAATGGGCGGGCAGGTAGGTAGGTAATGATGAAATGGAATACCTGAGTTAGTAGTGTCACATGATCTCGCGTTGCCCCACATTGTTGGTCGCGCCTTCGCACTCGCCGTCACATAGGCCATCGTGCATCGTCGTGTGTTCAGGCAGTATTCACGATGCTTCATACATCATGGCTAACAACCTTCATTCCAGAGCGGCCGTTCCCGAGCACGGGCAAATGGCTGGTGGATATGCTGCCGGACCTCCTCCATCGACCTTAGCTGCACAGCTCGTGGAGAATATTTCGGCATCAACGAAATCCTCTAAATCAGATGAAAATAGTGAACTCAAGGGCTTTTTTGCCATCATTCAGCGTGTCAAGGATGACCCCACGCTTTTAAAGACCCCAGAAGATCGAGTTGAGCATAATCACATGCTCATATACGTCTATTCGAGAGCCGTCCTTGAAGGTATTCGATTAGACGATCCTTTCCTTGACCGAGCACAAGTACGAACAGAAGCTCTAAAAGCAATCGATTTCTTGAGATTCTCCATCAAAGAGACGCCTGCTGTGCTCAAGCGCAAAGTGAACAGCCAAGAGTATATGTTTCGCGGGCAGGAGCCGCTATGGGTCTGGCTTCTTCCTCAATTGCTCCGGCTTCTTGGCCATGCTCAATGTCTTGAGCTTACAGAAGCCATCGAGAACTTCCTTCAGCATACAATGCTCATCATAGCACAAAACCGAAATTTGTGGGATATGGCCACTGATTTTCTGTTCTATCTTCGTACAATTACCTCTCGTAAGTGGTGTCCCAAAGAGTGGAGATGCAATAGCTCACGAGTGCAATAGACGTACTCAATCGGCTCCAAGATCCCCTTGTCGTACCCGATGTGGAGGAAAGCTTTGGGATGCTATCTCTACCCTCAGAACTTGCTCTCTGTCGATACATCGACAAAAGCTCGCCCTTGATTGGCCAATTGACATATTCCGTTGACCGAATGCCACATGCTCTACAACAACTGATTAGCTTCTGCAATGTAGTAGCCTATCCTATTCTATCGACAGATGAGACGTTTCATACGGCGGTTTCTTTCGCGGAGAGTGTAGTGTGGCTGATTGATGTTCTGGGAGATATGCAAGCTGTCAGGAACCGCTTCGGCCATGCATTTCCCGCCTCTTCAGTTCACATTCTCCAGAAAACCATTCAGATCGAGAGAGCGCTATCAAGAAATACAGGCGTTTGCGCTTCAGTTCACAAAAAAGCCATCACACTCTTGGTCCTTCTTTGTGGCGATATAGTAGCAAGCTTGAATGCATCATCTATGCTAGACCCTAATGACGAGGAAATCCGTCGCACATACGTCCTTGCTCTTGCTGTAATCACAGCAGCATCTGTCAAGGACAGATCGATCGGGCGACTGGCGATGTCCAGTCTTGTAGACGAGTCCTCGATGTTTTATTCCGCTATACCTGAAGGGACAGATATATGGGTACGGCACCATCTGCAACTTCTTTTGTTATTGACTACTAACTTGCGAAAAGAGAATGACACAGATGTTAAGGCAAGTAAATGCTAGTTCTAAACAAGAATTGCTCAGCTCAAATACACACCCATCCAAGTTTGAGGATACAGAAGTGCGCGAGATCCTCCAGGCGCTGGCTTTAACATACGATGCGCCCGATGAGAACTCACAAGATCGTTCTAAGCGACGCAAAGTATCACAGGTGGACTCTAGCCCTATGGCTGTTCTGATGAGCTCCTTGGGAGCCACCCTTGGGTTAAAGAGCGTCGATGATGGCTTCCCAAACCTCGAGCAACAATTTCTGTAAGTTCTTTCTTGTGTGTACTTTGCAAATTCTTACTAGCACAGGGATACATTCCCATCACTGGATGAAGCGCGTCAATGCCTGACGCTTGATCTGCTCTCGCGGATATCTTGTCTGGCCGACAGGAGAGTCCCGCTGTCCAATGATGAGAAAGCATCCGATGCGAAGACCCGTTGCTCTGTTTGCGAGACAAACACATTTTCAAGTCGCTCAACCCCCTATGCAGCAATGGTCCAGAAGTCTCGAGTCGAGACACTTTTCGCCCAGTCGATCCGACTTCCTATTGTTGCAGAATCTCGGCGTCTGAGGGTTGCTGCCATGATGGCATTGAGGAAAGTAATTTTGCACTGTGATGACGCTGAAATACTCAACCTGGAAACCTCTGCATTGGGTCAGTGGTGTCTTCAGTCTTTGAATAGCTCGATAAGAGAGCTTCGAATAGCTGCGGGAAGAGTCCTGGCTACTTTTTCTTTAACCAGGCCAGAGACCGTCCTTTCGAGCATTGTTCTACCAGCTCGCCCAGCGGAGGGAAATGGTGCTAAAACCTCACGAGTGAACCAACCCCAGGAACCTCCCATTCATGCTAATCTGCATCCGAGCACAGAAGATGGAGCTTCCTCAATGAAGCGCCAGGACTTGATAGCGCGCAATAGAAAGAACTCGATCGCGTTGTTGAAATCAATCTCGGACAAGGACCAGCCAAATTTGACCGAAACATTCATTATGGCATGGGGTCAACTAGGCACAGTTGTTTGGGAGCACGAACTCAACTTGGTTCTTATTAAACTTCTGGAGTACTTGGGAAGCAGTAACAACGTAGTTTCTGCTTTTGCTTTCAACGAGCTCTTGAACCTAGCAGATGCCCGGCGAGTGACCCCAAGACGCCTGTTCGAGCCCTTTTGGCCAAATCTGGCATACATGGCCACTAAGGACATGGTTCAGCGTCCTCAAATGAGCCGGGCGATTGCCGAACTCCTTCAGGTTTCAGTCAACGAGCTGTTACTCCTGATCCAAACCCACGCACTGCCGTGGCTTGTACTCGATAAACAAAAAGATGTCATTCAAAAGATTGCCGAGGCCCGGCAAGAGTCGGAGATTTGGCTGCCTCTGGTCGACCCTGCGAATCTGGCTGCTACTCTCGCATTGCTTCTGATACAGGGTACAGAAGACATTGCGGCGTTTGCAAAATCACGCCTTGACGAGCTGTCAACGCATTTTGAAAGCGAGTCGCTTGCCGATCTTCTTCAAGTGGAGCCAGTGCTCACTGTGATGGAATTGCTGAAGGCAGCCGGCGATTCAGATGAGACCAGAAAGGCACCAGTAAGTTAGCCTCTGCATGTGCGTGGTGATTTGGTGAGCTGATCCAGTCCTAGATTCGGAAAGCATTGGATACAATGGCCGAGATGCTGTTGCCCTCAAGTAAAGGAACTCGATCTAAGAAAGGAGACCATACTGCTCGGTTTATTCATTCCTCGCTTCTTGGGCTTATGGCGCGCCTCTTCGATGTAATCAATGATCAGAACCTTCCGGACCCAGAGCGCCGGTGCTACATTCGAGCCATGGAAGAAATGATTAGAGTGTCAAGGGGCTACGCAAGCACCGCTAGACCACAGGTAGGTACCACACACGCATTTGATGAACAAAAGTACTAAGATTTGCCTAGATTTCTGCTTGTTTGCTGTCCACGCTCGCTCAAGATGCTTTGAGGGAGGCGAGTTTCTCTTGCTGGGTGTCGATGCTTACCCATCTTGGCTCCGAAGATGTTGAGGCACTGCTAGAAACGACCTTCTTCGTCGTTACCCGCTACTGGCCTTCAATGAACGAGCCAACAGCTCTTCTTGCTCAGCGGACCCTTCAACAGCTGGTCGATAAATTCGAAACTCTTGTCGCAAAGTACATCGTCAAATTGCCTTCACTTCGACACATTCCCGAGCTCAAAGATATCGAGTCAAGACTGGACCAGCACAGGCCAGCAGCACTTGCAGTTGAAGAGGTGCTGGAAGCCTTTGCTGAGAGAATCCGCCATGAGAACTCAGGCGTCACGCTTCAAGCGTTGACTGAGCTGATTCCGTATCTTCGCGGAAACCAAGCAGCTCTGCATACCTCTGACGCTAGTCCACAATCAGACACTGGCGTTGTAGCCCTTGTGCGATCTCTACTCGATTGTGCTTGCAAGTACAATGGTATCCCAGGAGACATTGCGCGGCTATGTACAGAAGCCCTAGGCTTGATAGGCTGCCTGGATCCCAGCAAGACCGAAACTGTGAAGGAACAGAAATCCATTGTGATTCTCAACAACTTCGTGGACACCGAAGAAACAACCGACTTTGTCATTTTTCTTCTAGAGGAGGCCCTCGTGCCGGCTTTCCTGTCCACGACTGATGTCAAGTTCCAGGGGTTTCTGTCTTTTGTTATGCAAGAGCTTACGAGCAGGTGCGACCTCAGTGCCGCATGTGCCATGGCGACCAGCGGGATGTCAGGCGGTAACGATATTTATCGCAAGTGGATCACAATGCCAGAAGCTGTTCGGGAAGTGGTTAGTCCTTTTCTGACTTCCAAGTATGTTGTTGCCCCGATGACACACTCGGAAATCAATTATCCTATTTTCCGGCCTGAAAGATCATATGGGAATTGGTTGAGGCATTACGTTATAGACCTTCTCCGGAAAGGGCAGACCGCTTTTGCTGATCTGATATTCGAGCCTTTGGCGCGTGTCATCCGTGTCCGGGATCTTGCTATTGCAGAGTTCATTTTGCCCTACATAGTATTGCATACTCTTCTAGGCTCTCGTGCTACTCAAAAGGATAGGGACGATGTCCTTGGTGAGCTTCTGACTATCCTAGAGCATCAGCCTGGCGAGGGGGCCTCGTATTTGGAGAAAGATGATATGAAGAGATTTTGTCACGTAAGTCTCGGCTTTCATCATTTTTGACGACAAACTAATTGATTTAGGCTGTTTTCCGCATCGTGGACTATGCAATGAGATGGATGCAAACCAAGCGAACAGGCAGTCGGCTTACTGAATCAGACAAAGAAAGGTTGACCCAAGTACAGGAAGCTCTCGACAAGATACCAGCAGAGTTAATCGCACAAAGGGCCGTCGACTGTAATGATTACGCCCGGGCGCTTTTCCATCTAGAGCAACACGCTCAGAAGATGGAGCAACGAAAAAGGGAACCAGGAGAACGCGTACGCCTATTGCAAAAACTGCAAGATATTTATGCCAATGTTGATGAGCCTGACGGACTTGACGGAATTTCAGCTCACTTGCAGGTTCTTGACATCAACCAGCAGATTTTGAGTCATCGCAAAGCCGGCAGATGGACTGCTGTACAGAACTGGTACGAGATAAAGCTGGCAAAGGAACCTGCCAACATAGATGCACAGATCGACTTGTTGCATTGTCTAAAGCAAGCCGGTCAGCATGGTGAGAACATTTGATAGCTCCGTCCAAGTCAGTGGCTAACGAGAAATAGAGGCGCTACTGAATCATATCGAGGGAATGCAAACCGATGCATCCATAGACAACAAGATCATGCCGTATGCAGTAGAAGCAGCATGGGTAACAGGGAGGTGGGAGAGCCTCGTTAAATTCACCAAGCGATTTCATGGAGACATTGTTGAAGACTTCAATGTATCGGTTGCAACTGTTCTCGATAAGCTTATGGCCAAAAACAAGCCCAAAGAGCTGTCTTCGATAATGAACGACATAAGAGTCAAGATTTCATCGTCAATGAACGCTGCATCCACATCATCACTCCAAGCTTGCCACGACCTCCTCCTTAAGGCTCATATTCTCACAGACTTGGAGATTATCATTGGCACAGAGGCAGGAGACGAATCAGCTCGACAAAATACAATGGCGCTTCTGGACAGACGGCTTGAGATTATTGGGGCTTATATGAGTGACAAGCAATATCTCCTTGGCATTCGACGTGCAGCCATGGAGTTGAATAGGTATGTTTACTGCGGCCGGTGTCTATGAATAATAATAATTCTAACCAACAAAGACCAAGCTTTACCGACCTGGACATTTCGGGATTATGGTTATCGAGTGCGCGGCTTGCTCGAAAGTCAAACTCCCTGCATCAATCTTTCAATGCTGTCTTACATGCTTCGCAGTTGGGTGACGATGCGGCGACTATTGAGAATGCCAAGCTTCTCTGGAGAGAAGACCAGCATCGAAAAGCAATCCAAGTTCTGCAGGGAGCAATCAAGAGCAACAAGTTCATGACACAGACAGGAACAGCCACTGGCACCAACACTAACAAACTAAACCCGCAGCAAAAGCTTTTGACAGCTCGAGCACAACTGCTCCTCGCCAAGTGGCTGGATAGCGCTGGGCAGACACACGCGGGTGCTTTGCGTGAGAAGTATCAGCAGCCACCAAAAACATTTGCGACTTGGGAAAAGGGCCATTACTATCTCGGTCGGCACTACAAAAAGATCCTCGAAGCCGAAAAGCCTCTTAAAGCCGACGACCAAAGTGACAACTACATCACTGGTGAGGTTGCTAGGCTTGTCATAGAGAACTATGTGCGGTCCCTGAACTCAGGTACCAAATATCTCTATCAAACTCTCCCAAGAATATTGACACTCTGGCTTGATCTTGGAGCACAGGTGGACAAGGCTCCAGAAGGCAAGGCCTCACTTTCTCGTGAGCTTCACCGACGACGCGTGGAGCAGCTTACCTTACTGCACTCCTTCCTCGACAAATATATCCATAGGCTACCAGCTTATATCTTTTACACTGCTCTGCCGCAGATTGTTGCGCGTATCGCTCATCCCAATCCGCAAGTGTTCGAGCGATTGACGCATATAATTGTCAAGGTTGTGGAAGCTCATCCTCAACAGGCACTCTGGAGCTTGATCGGAATTATGACAACCAGACAGGTGTCGGAACGAAAAGCGCGGGGAACCCAAATTGTTCAAGCGCTTAGGAACATATCAAAGAAGGTGGAAGGCTCTTCGACTGACTTCAAGCACTTACTCAGGATGGGGGAAAAGTTAGCGGAGCAGTTGCTGTCGGCGTGTGAAAAGGGAGACTTCCGCAGCAATAAGACTGTCCATGCTAGTCTAAGCCGAGATCTCCGATTCCTTCATCACAAGTGCACCCCCTGTCCATTGGTAGTGCCTGTCGAGAACTCTTTGACAGCAACATTGCCAGCGGTGTCGGAGTATGTCAAGAAACACAAAGCATTCTCCAGAGACGTGGTTACAATCGATTCTTTTCTTGACGACGTTTTGGTGCTGAGCTCATTGGCCAAGCCAAGGCGACTTACGGCGCGTGGTAGTGATGGGAAAAACTACATGCTTCTCATCAAACCCAAGGACGACTTGCGAACGGATCAGCGTCTTATGGAGTTCAACGGGTTAATCAACCGATCGTTGAAGCGAGACGCAGAATCCAGCCGAAGACAATTGTATATCAGAACATACGCTGTGACGCCACTTAACGAAGAATGCGGCATCATCGAATGGGTGCCTGGGATTAAAACCATGCGAGACATCCTTATCAACCTTTACGCTTCTCGAAAGATTTATCCCGATTATGCAGCTCTAAAGCAGCTTATGGATGAAGCATGCCTTTCCGATGGCAAAATCAGAATTTTTACTGACGAAGTTCTGGGAAGATTTCCTCCAGTTCTTCAGCTTTGGTTCACGCAAGAGTTTCCCAATCCGTCAGCATGGTTTGCTGCACGACTGAAGTACACACGATCATGTGCTGTCATGTCTATGGTAGGCACCATTCTGGGACTTGGTGACAGACATGGTGAGAACGTAAACTTGGAGGAGGGCAACGGTGGAGTATTCCACGTCGATTTCAACTGTCTGTTTGACAAAGGCTTAACGTTTGCAAAACCTGAGCGAGTGCCGTTCCGACTCACTCACAACATGGTAGCTGCAATGGGCATTTACGGCTATGAAGGGCCTTTTCGCAAGTCTTGCGAGCTGACCCTGAGCATTCTTCGGCAACAAGAGGAAACGTTGATGACCATCCTTGAGGCATTCATTTACGATCCGACGTTGGACCTGCAGAAAGAAAAACGTACACATCGAAGAGGAGATGTAGGCGTCAAACTTCAACCTCAGAGCGTTGTGGACAGCATCAAACGCAAGGTCAGGGGATTGCTTCCGACTGAAAGCATTCCACTGGGCGTTGAAGGCCAGGTGGAAGAACTGATCAAACAAGCGGTTGATCCAAGAAACTTGACTGCAATGTACATAGGCTGGTGCCCATTCCTGTGAGAAAGGACAAAGCAAGAAAAGAAGAATGGTGTCAAAGGTGTGCATGCATGCAAGAAAAGGGCGGAGTAATTCACAATACAATGAATTTTTATTCTGATAATTTCTATTAAACGAACCCCTCTTTGAAATGGCCTTATTTTCGCATTGCTATTCTTTATCTATATTCAATGGATGGCTATATTGTACAAAGATTGGCTGCCTTGACTGTGCTGACGTTTCAGGCGGCAATCTGTAGGCAGTGAGTGGTAAACAAGTGATCCATAGCACTCCTGAGGTGCTGGGCTGGGCTGAGTTGGGACGCGGTCGCGTCGCATCACTCCTTCCCCAAAACTGACTGAGCTGCAGACTTCCCACCTTCATTCATCGCATCTCACCTTTTCACCCTTTGACTACCTGTTTTCCTTCACTGACAAGAGGAAGAGTATATAATCTCTCTTTCGCTTTGGGTCAATCGATATTTTCTTTTTCTTTTTACTCAACGTACCAAATTCATTAAGCCTCTTCAGTCAGAACCCAACACATCACATTCAGCCCAAAAACCAAAAGCCTTGCCTGCCTATCTCTTCTCAGTGCTTGATATTCTACAGTTGTCTCGTATCATCGCAAAGATGGGTCAATATCGTATTGGTAGGTTTCTATGTACGTGTCTTTTTTACAGACACGTTGCCGCTTCATACCTTTGTTGCGAATCTATCAGTAGTGGTCCGCTCACAGCACAATAGAGGTATCTCCCAACAACCGCGCTGGTTGCAAGGACGCCCACTGTAAGAAGAACTCCGTGAAATGCACCAAGGGCACTCTTCGCTTCGGATCTTGGGTCGAAATCGAGGAACATGGAAGCTGGGCATGGAAACATTGGTAAGTGTTTGTCAATCGTTAGAAAAGCACGTATTAGGTGGCTAATTCATGGCTGTTTTCCCCAGGGGTTGTGTCTCTGGTCAGCAGCTAGGGAACGTCCGTGAACTGTGCCAGCAAGGCGATGGTAGCTTCGATTGCGATATGATCGACGGCTACGACGAGCTTGGGTAAGTAGCAGTTACAGGTTTGCGTCTACATGTTGCTGACAACGACAGCGAACATCCGGAACTGCAGGAGAAGGTCCTCCGCTGCGTTACGCAGGGCTTCATTGACCCCGAAGATTTCAACGGAGTATGTTTTGAATCATATCCGTATGTCTACTGCAGCTAACGTGCCATATAGGACCCCGAGAAGAACAAGCTCGGTGTCACAGGCATTCACTTGACTCCTGCCCAGAAGAGGAAGAAGGAGGCTGCCGAGGCTGTAAGTGCTGCACTGGTATCATGGCATATGTTCCTAACGTTTTTCAGGCTGCAGCAGGCGGTGAAGACAAGCCCAAGGCCCAGGGTAAGCGTGGACGAAAGAAGGCCACTGATGCTGACGACGAGGAGGACGAGCCGCAGGCCAAGAAAGCCCGAAAGTCTGAACCTGTGAAGGTTGAGGAGGACGATGAGAAGAAGCCTGCTGCTAAGAAAGCCCGTGGCCGCAAGTCCATCCAAGCCAAGAACGAGAGTGAGAATGAGGATGAGGCTCCCGCTCCTACCGCCACCAAGAAAGGACGCCGAGCATCATCCCAGAAAGTCAAGGATGAATCCGATGCCGAGGAGAAGCCAGCACCTGCCAAGAAGGGACGAAAGGCAGTCGCGAAGAAGGTCAAGGACGAAGACGAAGACGACGCTCCCGCTCCCGCCAAACGAGGACGCAAAACTGCCCCCGCGAAGGCAAACGAGGATGTGAAGCCTGCCCCTGCCAAGAAGGGACGAAAGGCTGCCACCAAGAAGGCAGCTGCTTCTGAGGAGGACGCTACTGAAGAAGAACAGGAGGAAGTGAAGCCGGCCCCAAAGACCAATCTCCGTCGAGGCCGTTCTGCCAAGGCTTGAACACCTGTCGTCGAAGTTAGTGGTGAGGCCTGAAGCCCTTCGGCCATGGAGAGGCTGGCCATGATTTTTCTTTGTCATTGTCCAGGCGCGAATGTACATTATCTTGGGAGCGTTTCGTAAGATAACGAAGTGTTGATGAATTTGTTTCAGAGCACAATGGTTATTTAGATGGCCAGCTCATGATACGCAGAAACGGGGAACAGTAGAAAAGAAGCACTACAATAAGAATCTGACTTGAGCGGCTTAAACTGATATGATATTGACATGTGATACAATTTACCTACCTCCCTGATAGCCAACCGTGAGATGCAATCTGGTGAGCCAATGGGTGGATGACTTTGGAATTCAATGGAACTGGAAATAACAGTCTGAAGACTTATATGGACCCCATTCCGCCAGGTTTTATATGCATTGAACAACTAACTAAATTAGTGGCTGTGGAGAAGGCATGATGCTGTTGAAGCATGAGTCGTGGAGGAGACGGTGATGACCGAAAACGGTGGCTGGCTGTTCAACGAAATGGAGATTGACGGGAATGCAGGTCCATCCAAGGAGCATTTGCTCAGCTCGTGCTTCGTTTTGTTCCCCACAGACGGCTCGTTGCAGCTGCGGAGACGAGAGAACGGAGGAGGATGGAGGGGCATACACGGCAATCATCAGAATGACGTTGTTAAAATGACGTCGTTGATTCATCACATCACGATGCTTAACACGGGGCTGCCAAAAGGTAAAAAGCCAGACCACAGTGACATATAAATAACTTTGCTTACACTCATGAAAGAAGAACTCCTCCTTCTTCATTCACACTCATCAACCACAAAACCAATATCTCCAAACCACCAAACCCTTCACCACCACAAACAACCCATCATCATGCCTCGCAACGGAGACGGTTCTTCTGACAACGGCCCCTTTGAGGAGGCCAAGCACGACATCGTCCACGGCGCTGGCAAGGTCGAGGTGAGTTTATCTGTGTACTACATCCCGATACAAACACTTTGCTAACCTTGGATTTCAGTCTGACCATGTCGACCGTGCCGACAAGACCGCCGACCTTCCTGAGGGCAAGGACGAGAAGGGCTTGGCTCTCGAGGGCGTCAACGCCAGCGGCGGCCAGAGCCAGGGCCTCGCCAAGGGCAAGGACGTCGGACAGGGCAACTAGAATTAAAGCGAGGAATTTTCTATTTGGCAGAGAGATCAGAAAACAGAGGATGAACAATACCTAATGCTGTCTGCACGGGAAAGTGCATCACGATGACAACGAAATGAATACAAAGAAATGACCAACAACAGTTGTTACTACCGTGATGATGTGATCGATATGGACAAGGTATTATTACTACTACTACTATCACCTTGGTGAGTTGTCCAGCGGTGTTTTCTTTCTAAGGTGTTGACAGGCTATGGAGTGGTGAATAGCTAGCTTACAGTCAGACGTTGCGCTGGTCGCGTGCTGTCAAGATGCACCTCGCCAGGGCAGTCGACATTGAAATCCTGGTGATGTCTACCAATAGCCAATTGGGTTCCGGGTGGGCAGAATCTTATTCCCTGAGAAGCCGAGTGGAACATGGAACGAAGGATGCACGGCATCGAGATCCATACCAGCCAAAAGACGCTACCCCGCAAGGCGGTTTTGATGCCCACAACATAACCAAGAATATAATCCAAAATAACATCCCGATCTCCAACAACAACACGAGCGAATCTTCAGATTCGTTTGACCAGGTCTGGTGGTCTAGTGGTATGATTCTCGCTTAGGGTAAACCCTATAGCATTGCTTGCGAGAGGTCCCGGGTTCAATCCCCGGCCAGACCCTTTCCTTTTGTCGATTCTGTCCAGATCTGAGGCAGTAGATTTCCTTTTGCATCTGGCACAAATTGGGTTCCAGTCTTGACAGTTACAGGGAGATGGAGTTTGAACTCCACGGGTTTTGACAGTTGAGCAACGTTTGTTACAATTCACGCTAATCGCCCGATTGGTCGAGCTTAAATCAGCCTCGTTCAACCACACTTACAGCTATGAGGTTTGAGGCTCCTAGCAACATTTCAGACTCATAATAGTTGGATCAGGGCAACGAAAGGTATGGAGTGTTCATTTTGTTGCATTCCTTCTTCCCTGTTAGCTATAATTTAGATAGAAGTATTGTGTCTGCTCTACGTATGCGTCATGTTAACATCCAACTTATCACTTACACTAACAACCTAAAAAATGCCTTCCAGCAACCTGTTCAATATTCATACCGTACATGACCTTAAGTTCCTGTCTCGATTACTCGTGATTTAAATCGTTACATCCCATACTTCATCGTCTAGACTTTCCTCTTTTCTTCTTCTCTTCCTCTTGCTTACTCCTGTGCTTCTTCTCCTTGCCGGCACTCCGCCTTTCTCGCTTTCTTTCTTCTTTACAGTTCTTGCAACCACGCTTTTCGGTCTTTTGTGTTGTTGCTGGATCCATGTTGGTTTTGACAAGTCCAGGCATGGCCGTGATCCAATCTTGTATTCTTCTCTGAGCGTCGTTCAGGTGGCGCTGTTGCTTGGCGATATTGTATATAAGGTCTTCCATAGACGAAAGGTCTTGTTTACCGTGCTGGAAAGCTTCTCTGTTTGAAGGTTGTCGCACATTTTGTTGAGTGTTGTGCTTGTCGCCGACGTTCAAGGACGGTGATGGCTCGTGGTTGACTCTGTGGTCCTGTAGATTGGCAGCACCGTGCTGGACCAAAAGTCAGCAGTATTCTAAAGTATAGACTAAACAGGTTACTCACAGCGCCGCGTTTGTTCTGGGTCCCGCGTTCATATCGATCTCCCAAATCATTGTCCTTTTTCTCAGACCGGCAATCGCAATCGCACCCGCAACATGGGCCGTCGTGATCGCAACTCCATTCTGACCAAGAGCTCAAGGTTTTTGTTTCCCAAACTACACCTGCCGGGCTGTATAGCTGGTAATATCTGATAGGTGCTGAGTAGTTCGAGTAGTAAGGTTGCTGTGTTGCGATTCTGGGGTCAGGAACGCTGACCCAGTTATCAACAACTGCAATCCCAGTAGCCATCTTGGATTTTTCGATGCCCTTCAAGAGCGTGGATGGTCTATAGAAGAGAAGTGGGTGAAGCAAAGAGTAGGGTTTAAATGCGAAGGTCGCTAGTCAGTAAATGCCTGACATCATACAACAAGAGTGTGCTTGCATCGTGTGTGCTTTCATCCTTTATCACGAGGATAGGGGCATGAGATGTACGACACCAAACACCATTCTTTAACGGCGTAGTTTTGCTATTCATCCATCAGCACAGATAAGATTTATTGGCTTTCGATTATCGCAAGGCCAGCAGCCTCCCGCAATATGATAAATAATTTGACCGCTTCATGCAAATTTCCAATTCTCAACCGCAGCAAATAAGAACTTCAAATAAAATGTCCTCAGATATCGCCGATGGTTTCTTTGTATAGTACGCTAGAACCCACAGAAGAAAGACTATGCTCCGTCCCGAAATAAATAACGCCTGATTGTACGCCGCCAATGCTACCTGTGGTTGTACCACCAACCATGTTTGCCATCAACCATTCCCGTTCCGTCAGACATCAAATGAGATGTCGTTAGCCTCTGTGCATAATATTTTTGAAGCTCTCTTGGAACAGATCTCTGTGGCTCGTCCGTCATCTTCTCAGACCTATGATGTGCCGGAGCTTGGAGCCCCATCACGAAGACTCCTCCGCAACTCAGCAATGTCGTCCATTCCCTCAAGACTACCCTTCCGACCCCAGTTCTTCGGCTTCCTCTTGAGAAAGGCACCTACTGAGCCAAGATAACCCTCGTGCCGGAGGAAGTATGCTTGCTTCTCTCCCTTACTCCAGAATTTGATGGCGTAACTTAGTGTGTTGATAGTTTGTCGATGGCCTCTGATGAAGGACCCACCAAAGTAGATGTTGGATAGGTTGTGGATTTGTGACTGAAGATAGGCGATCTGGCCAATGTTGTTGGATATCGCGTAGAGTAGAGAACGTGACACATCGGCGCTGTTAAAGGATGCATCTTCTGGTGTCGCCGATCTACCATCTTCCGCTGCTGACTCGGCTTCTCTCTTCATTCGAAAGACCTTGCCGAAAGATGAGGCAATGGTCGTACTCTTCAGCCCAATCTTGCCATAGTCTGTTCCATAAATGTCGCCAACCAACATATCGACATTGGCGTTGTCGCCATGGGCAGCTTGTTCAAGCATCTCGTCAAATGTTCGCGCGCCTGTCAGTAGCGACAATAGACCCCAGAGGGTACCGCCACCAAGCGATGTGCCGCCGACTCTCTGATATGATCGTGGTCCAGTAACCTTGAGGAATGAAACTCCCGAGCCGATGTTGACAAGGAGATAAGGATAGATGTTTTCTTGTGGCACAACAAAGTGCATAGGGTCCGTTTCGGAGTAGGTAAAGACCTCGCGGGGGATTTCGGTGATGAAGAAGTCAAGGCCTAGAAGGTATGGTCAGTTATGGGATGAGTGAACGCAAGCCGGGCTACTAACCAATAATAAGACACTCCATTTCGTCCTCCTGTGACACATCCACTTCCAAAGCCGCCCGAATCTTGTCATAATACTTGTATGCACCACCACCTGTAGCCATCACACATAGTTCTCCTGGTTGCGAGCCATTGACAAGCTGATTATCGCGCAAATGGCGCATAAACTCGACACAGTCATCGATGCGATCCGTCTCGAAGCTTTGGAAGTTCAACCGGCCACCAGGATCTGTGGAATCAACCTCACGTGAAAAGTAGACGACCTTGATAAGTGAACCACCAATCTGTAGGGACCATCTCTGTCAGCTTTCACCTTCCTGAGACCATCTTTCCAGGAAGAGTATACATACGTCAATCGCAATGTGGCTCACAATGGCAGTGTGATATGGAAGTCGAATGTCGCTCGTCTCGGGATGCGTCGGACTCATTCGGCCGTTGATCGAATTGACAGCACCAGCGCTTGCGCCCGAAGTCGATGCTGGCGTCGCAGTGTCGGGGTCAACGATAAAGGCGCCCTTGACATTGATTTTGACGCTGCCAGGTCGGATAATGGTGCTGTCTATCTCGTCGGTCGATGTCATGGTTCTGCGATGCTTGTGGTTTGAAGAATGCGCCGGCGCTTGAGGATCTTGCGCAATGGCATCCTCGTGTTCCAAGGCGGGCGTCATGGCGTGACTATTTCTCTCGCGTCGCACACGAGGACACTGAAGAGGCGACAGGATAGAGAGGGACCAAGTAGATAGTGGAGATAATGGAGATGAAGGGTCTCGGACACGAAAGTTTGATACTTTGGCGCAAAGTTAATACAAGGGTTCGCAATGATAGATGATGTTGTCGAGTATATGAGGATTAAACTGAAAGTTAGGTGCAAGACATTGAAAAACAGACGAACTTGAGAGAAGGAGTAATAAAGAGATGAGATAGGCAACCTAAGATACCTAGGTAAATCGGTATAAACGGCTGTGGAGGGGTTGTCTCTCAATCGGATGGGGAAATTTGACATTACAATGGGGTCGACCCTTTTTCAACAGTGCTTGCTCCTCCAAAAAGCCGGTGGGCCGAGGTCTTTGGGGGAAGAGTTACAGAGAGGTACAGTACGTATTAGCTCAACAAAGATTGAACCTAGGAAATTGGCTCCTTTCCCCCGGCTTTCGGCCGATGAGGATCAACTCTGTTGAGGCGATCTACATATCAGTGTAGTACTTGGGGAGTCGCATTCGTTTTCCGCGAATAACGTCGGTAAATATATCTACGTGTTTCCATGCATTACGGTACAAGGGAGGGGTTCAAGGTTGATGCCGAGCTTGGTGCTTGGCTTGCCAAATGCCGTCGGCTCTCCATCTTATGCGGCATTGACCGGCTGTCAAAGAGTGATCCTGGTCTACAAAGCTCCTTGAAACTTGATTCCCAATTCTTCACAGAGCATGTACAATCTACAATCAACCGACCAACTTATAAATCCATAATTGCAGTAATCAACATCAATGAATGTCTGGGGTAATTCCCCTGTTGTTACTAAACTTCGTTATGGCGCGCTTTTATTAATAATTGGGTATCCGTAACCAATGTGCAACTTTACAAAGGAAATATGATCAGGTAATATCCCGAGTGCGCAAGACTCTATCCCTTTCATTCGCTAGAGGATAATCTCTATCAAAAGAAGTGGCCTCCTGGAACGGTCACAAAAATGGCTGTGATGATACCGCCCACAAGGACTGAAGCAAGTATCGCCTGGACGAAAATGGTGTCTTGAATCTGACGCAGCGCTGGCTCTTGGATCCAGACTTCGCGATCAAACACCTTGCGGACAACGTTGCGTTTCTCATACTTGACAATCCAGGGTTCATCCTCGTAGCTGTTTTTGGATCCGAAAGAATCGAAGCTTCGCTTAGCCAAGTCATCCATGTTCTCGCTGTCCACGAACAATTCCCAAGGTCTGATGTGGCGATGATGCATTCCGTGAAGAACAACACACATGCCCTTGTAAGCCGCAACAAGTGTGCTGATACCCAGAACGAGAGAGATTGCTGCCAGAGCCCGGTATCCTCGACCTGCGCTGCTGAGAGTGAGGATGAGGCCGATGACAATACCAGCGATAATAAGGCTGACTCCCAGCGACCGCGCAAAGAATACACGAGCAGGGTTGCCGTTACAGATTGACCACCGGACAAAGTTGGGATGAGCCTGGTGACGGAGACTTGAGTCGACCGTCTTGAAGACGCTACGGAATGCACTCGGGTGTGTTGTCTGAGAAAGTGCCACAATAGTCGCCTTTTGTTCAGCAGACGAAAGGTTCAGCTGTCGAGGAGCCCCATCCATAATGTATGCCACAATTACTCTGTTAACCTCTTCTCTGAATGGTTGTATGGTGACTGGTTGCAGATTAGTGTCTGTACAGGAGAGATACCAGAATGTTGGAAATATATCGACTTACAAGGCTGTTGGGTACCAGCGGTTTGGAAGGCGTCGGAAGCCTGGCTCATATAGCTCGCCGCATTGAGTGAATGCATAGTGTTTGTCGCTGTAAAGATCGAGGCCATATCCCCTCCACTGCTCTGGGGAGGCGTTGTGAAAGGATCGACGGTAGCGCTCATGCTCCGATCCTTTGCGGTAGGGTTTTTCTCAAAGTCGGTACCCTTAAACACCGCGGCAGCCTTGGGCTCCTTGCGCATCTTATCTGCCTGTTCCTTTCGGATCTTGATGATGGTCTCATCCTGCATAGCTCTTGTCCATTCTGGTGCAAGCTTGATATCGGCCGTGGGATTTGTGTTGAACCGTTTCTCATAGTCTTTGAACCAGAGGTAAAACTGAAGGTTCTCGGCAGCGTGCTCTACGTAAATTAGATAGGACATGAAATCCCGGACAGTCACTGGCTATTATTAAAATTAGTAAATGGCAGTTCAGGTAGCGATCTGGAAGGAATGGGCAAGCTCACAGGACATGTTCCCCCGTCGATAATCTTGTCAAAAGCCAAGGAGTCAGGTATACCACTAGAGTAGCCAGAGAAGCCAGAGTTGACCGAGCCATCGGTCTTTTCTCCATCAGATAGAGAGTCGCCACTGCTGCTGGCGCTGTTGCTGCGATATGATCTCTGGTCCACATGCTTTGGGCGTGTGTAAGTGAGTGGAAGAAGACCCATAGTGGAAAACTGTATGAAGTGAAGGTATCTAAGTGAAGCAGTGTACCAGACGTGAAATGAGGAGTAAGTAGGACTCTGATTTCAGCAAGTCTGCCAGTCACACGTTAGGGTTGAGCGATGGGGATAGTCTGTTGCTTAAATAACTTGCTGGTATAGTAAAAGATCCTAAGCACTCAAGCCGCCTCCCGGTCATCGACGGCACCCATACCCATCTTGCATTGGCTAAAAGTATGTTACATGGTAGGGTTAGCTAGACTATTGCCCAGGGGTGTCCAGTTTGCTGGGTGGTTTGATACCCAGAAGCGTTAGGCTCGTCGATATAAGCCTCTCTAACGTAGAACGACGCGGTACCATTCATAAAAGCCATCATCCCGAGATGGATGAGTGGATCTTGTAAAGCCTTCGGCAACGAACTTTATCATCCACAAACTTAACGTGTTTGGAACAGCCACGGCTCACGGGCCAAGGTACACAGGCGAAAACCAGATTGCGCACACCACAAACAAGGAGTAGGCAGAGACGGGAAGAGACATATGATTGGGTTGTACAGCGGCTTGAGAGTTGTTCAGCCCGTCCTCGTTTGGCTGCACTGGCCCTCTAAGTATCCGTCATCCAGTTGTGCAGCACACCAACAAGCTGACACCCGGTCGAATATGCACAATGACAGGAGCTGATGTGAAAAGCAATTTCCCATATCGATCCCCGTCCAGCGCGATCTCCAGCTCCAGCTACAACGGGCTTCTCTCTATCTATAACTAAATCCGGTACACCTCTGGAAGCTGGGATTAACCTAGTGTTGATTTTTTACGTAGATTCTAGTTTAGCTGCTGCTGGGGCCTCACTCCGAGTGACACCACTGGCAACAGAAGTTCGGGTTCAAAGGCTGAAGATATAAAAATCTCCCTAGGTAGGTTAGATGTGGCTGCTTCCTCATAGCTCGGGGCTGGGCCAGACCAGATTACTGGAAGAACAGACGAAACGCCCATGGCTTGTGTCTTCGTCCAGTTGATCAACTATGCTTGTACAGCCCAGAAGGGGAATCGAGTGGCGGCATGGGCCATTGTCGTTCCTGTGATCTACCGATAGGAATGTGTGCAGCTGAAGTTTATTGCTTGTGGCTAGCACCACATCCCAATTGTCGGGCAGCCCGCATCAACGGTCCATGTGAATTCGCATCGGGGAATGAAATGCGGTCGCGGAAGAGCTCGAGAGTGTCTAGACTGGAGCAACAATCAGGCTCTCGCAGACTAGTTTCGATAGGCTTAAAGCCATCACCTTTGGACTTCTAATTTGGTTATAGGTAGAGAACAACCAATGGAATGGACCTTGGCAATTGACAAGTCATTACAAGGTTTACATGGATGGTGCAATGATAATAATGCGCTGTGTATCAAGTTATCAACCGATACGATGCGATGTGAGATGTGAGTGGAGAGACTCGATCAATCAAGCTCAAGCAAGGGAGGGCCTTGTTCCCTGTCGCCGATGCTTCGGTAATCTGGTGATCAGGTTAGCAAAAAGGCGCCAAACCAAATGAGTGCTTCTGTCCCGATACCCTCTTACAATTAGTAATTCTTACTCTGCAAACACAATGTCTCACTTGGAATGCAACTACTCCGTATCTGCAATTACTTTTTCGGAGCCTAAGACAGATTGAAGAATTGAGTTGCGATTGCGGAATTTGAAGAATTCAAAACGACTCGGCTTATTTTGGAAGCAATACAAATACATGCTGGTAAATTACATATATTCTCATCAGCATCTACGAAGGGGTTTGTCATGGTGACGTACCTAGGTAGGTACGGTGAAGCGGGTGAGAAGGGCTTTGCTTTGGCTCAAGCTCAGGTGCCAGCCATACACTTTACCTTTCCTTCCTTATTGCCCTTAGAGCCTGTGCCTATAATTAATCACTGTGTAAAAGCAAACACTATTGGCAACTTGGCTGGCCTAGAACATAAGAAAAGAAAACAACTAACCACATGTTGTGAGCCGGCGAAGTAGGCTAGTAGGAAACAATTTCATTATTGCTTTTGCGTGATGATCATAACGCATAATATATAGCTTACGGCGGTACTGGTAATCTTTAATGCATCTATGATATTTTAAAAATAAGAATAAATTAAACATTGAAGAGAGAGTGGGTGTGGGAGTATGTGGTCAAAGTCTTTTGTCTCCTGGCAGGGTTGATCCTCGATGTGTTGGTCTTGAAGACCTCAATCGTATCCTCCGTTTCGTGTCAGCATTAGGTAGACTTTGTGTTTCCGCCTCAGCCCAGATACTAGTAGAATTGGTTGGTTCGGCCAAACGTTTTGAATATCTGTGACCCGTTACCAATAATTATCCATAGTATGCATCGTGTGCCTTTGTCATCTCCTCTGTGAGACCTCCCTTCTCAGCATGTTCTCCCCTTAGATGCTGCGTCCCCTCCCAGAATTTCTCTCTATCAGCCAGGATCTCATCCGCCCATGCCTTACCGGCTTCAGATCGTAGCTTACGTGCGACCCCCATGAACTCGCCCAGGTCCTTTTTGTTCTCGCTGTTCCTTTCGTACTCCACTGCCTGCAACAGAAGCTCGATCTTGTCTATGTCTTGAGAAAACTGAGCTTCTGGGCTCTCTGCGGCCTCGAACTCGTCCCAAAGCTCCTTTATCTCAGCAGTGTACGGTCCAGACCAGCGGTTGGCTATGTACTCGATAGTTGCAGCCTCTCTTCTGCCCTTCTCATCCCTCGACACTCCACTAAACGGGGTTATGTCACCCACAACAGATTCGGCGATGTCGTGAACAAGACACATTTTCATGCACTTGACCTGGTTGAGACCTTGAGGAGCGAACATTGCTATCATACCCATCCGATAAGAGTGGTCGGCGACTGACTCGGGGCTAACATTCCATAAGCCTCTATCATGTCTATCTTACGGACGAGATACAACTTACTCAATTCCATGTCTCTTCCAGCCCTCGCGCTTGGTTGCCTTTAGACCCCCAAGAAGATGGAAAAACGAAATGTGTGAGTTTGATGATTGAACCAGCTTATTACCGCTGAGAACTTTCTCTACTGTCCATGTCTCTAGTATACCAGTTAGTGCTGAAGGATACGCCGTGCGAGGGGCATACCTGAGCCGGCTGCTGGTTGTTCAGAACTTGTTCCTGCCATTTTGTCTTGTCTTGGTGAGTTATAAAACGTCGGTTAGTCTTGTCAGTTCATCATGCACAGAGTGTCTTCCCCCGCTTCGGGACGGTTCGGTCCGTACATCCTGCAAATCATTATTGTTCAAGACAGGCAAAGTTAGTATGTGAATCATGGTCACTGGTGATTGGTAGGCGAATAGAATTATTGTAAGCAGCATCATTCAAAGACATACGCTCCTTGAATCAAAAGAAATAAATTCTCAGGAGATTCTTGCGGACAATGTGTATCGTGAGAAACAAATCACCAGTTTTAGAGATAAGTACTGTGGCTGAACGAGCTTGCACTGCGATTGTGGTGTTACTAACAAATGAAAGAAACTGCCACAATTACTGCCGAAACCTGCTGTGCATACCTCAGTAGTAGGTACGAATAGAACACCCGTACTGGTTAAGGGACAACGAAAACCCCCCAAACTGACCCTCATAAATTCGTATTTCCTAAATAGCTAGTATCGCTGTGTTTACGACAAATGCAGATGGGAGCATAGGTGCTCTAGGGTAATCGGAGTATTAAAAATATCATCCACCATTAACTCAAAACTTATTCAGCAGTCTATCCAGTCGGAGACAATACAGAACGTTCGGTGTCTGAAATTATACTTGTGTACCTGGCCAGCCGACGTTACTATCATCTCCATTTCGCAAAACCCGGCATCTCCGACTCGGCGATGAACTTGAGTGGCCTTGGCTTGACCAGAGGTCTTGTCTCGAGACAGAGTGTCGCTTCATAATACAAGCCATCCACAATCTAGGTACTTAGTAGTTACAGTTCTGCTATTTGGAATCAAGAGATAATATGTCATAACCTCCTCCATTTTGGAACCTGTCGGCGATACTCCTGACGCTGATAATCTAATCACATCGGTCCGGATGACAAATGCTCAACCGAATGCAACTCGCATACCGAAGCTGAAGCCGAGCCTCACCCAACAGCATCATGAAGCAGGTCGATTGATATTTGTCCGAGAAAACATGACAATGTGAATGATTTGCGGAGCATGCACCATCAGAAATGATTCCAAACAGGGCCCTTGTAAGGAAGGAGCCTTGCCCTGAACAGTAGTGACCTGTCCCTATCAAGGTGCTCCGCGTCTAATGCCAGACCAGTGCGCCACGAGCGGTAGATGGAGGTCCCACAAAGGCCGCGTCGACCGCCTTCCGAACATCTCCACAGGCCCTTCACTGAGGTCATGGACGACCCTCATTGCACCAGCCAGTGCCGACTCTGATTCTCCGATGGCTCTCCGAAAGGGTACAGAATGGAGGTCAGGTAGCGGGGCATAGAATCCCACGTTGACTCTAGAGTGCCTTAGGGAAAGAGCGACATAGTTCAGACACGGAGGACTACCTAGAACGAGAAGCTGCTACCAACCCAATATATTCTATATATTTCCATGTACTCTGTCGGCTCCATCTCTCGTCTCCCAGTCTAACACAAATCAAACCTTGACCCTTTCATTCATCACCATCAACCACACTAACACCACAAACACAAGAACACCACCAACCACACAAACACAGTCAACATGTCTGAACTCAAGGTCGGCGCCGACTTCCCCGAGGGTGTCTTCTTCAGCTACGTTCAGCCCACTCCCGAGATCGCAGAGTTCTCTACCTGCGGTGCTCCCACCAACTACAACGCCAGTCAGGGTAGGTGGTTTCTTATAGCCCACCATGGTTCCATACTGATATTGTCCTGTAGAGTTCAAGAGCAAGAAGGTCGTTCTCATCTCCGTCCCCGGTGCTTTCACTCCCACTTGCAGTGCCTCTCACGTTCCTTCTTACGTCGAGAACATTGACCAGATCAAGGCCAAGGGCGTTGACCAGGTCATCGTCGTTGCTGTCAACGATGCATTTGTCATGCACGGTTGGGCCAAGGCTAACGGTATCACCGATGACAAGATTGTACGTATTTTGGAACATCTCTAGCACAAAGAGACAATGCTAACATGGCCAGCTCTTCATGTCCGATCACAACGCCAAGTTCTCCACCAGCATCGGCTGGAACCTGGGCGAGCGAACTGGTCGTTTCGCCGTGGTTGTCGACCACGGCAAGATCACCTACGCCTCCAGTGACGAGCCCGGAAGCATCGAGAAGTCTGGTGCCCTTGGTGTCCTTCCTCACTTGTAATCCAATCAACTCGCACAAGAGATTCTAAAGACAGAATATAGACGAGGGTATGAGACATCGATAGAATAGAGACAAACTACATGAATACCATTGAACACAATCTAATTGAAGCGATTCCCGTGACGTCTGGTCTTGCATCGTAAGGCATTGTGTCGTTATCTAACAAGCTAAGTTGCTAGTTTCCAATAACGCCGTGAGGTATTTACCGAGCCACCGCATAACTGCACATCCCTTGTTCGTCACGACAAGAATCAGATGCGTTGTCTGTTTGTTTGTTTGACCATTTTGCATTGCTCAACTATCAATGCACCCTATTGGCATTCCATGCACCCGAGATTGTAGAAGAACCGGCCGGACAAAGACACAAGAACCACGGACTCCACTCTCCCATTTTCATCCTCTCTCAAGTTCCATTCCTAATTTAACGGGTCTTGGCCTGGACCTTGGGAGCAGAGCCCTTGGCACCCTGCTTGCTAACCTGTCGGACAGCCTGGCCCTTGGAGGCCTGGGCAGCGAGCTTGGCCTTCTCGGACTTCTTGGTAGCAGCCTCGGCCTGCTTCTTCTCCTTGCTCTCCTTGATGGCCTGGGCGCGGGCAGCGGAGCGGGCCTCGGGTCGGATGTTGCGCTTCTCCTTGATCACGTCGAGAGAAGCACCAACGATACCACGCTGAGCCTTGACAGTGCGGCGGGTTCGCTTCTTGGCAACCTCCTGTAGAATGTGTCAGTTCTGTCTTGTGGCAAATGTTGTCATGGGAGGGCCAGCAGCAGTGAGGAGCTTCGTGTGAAGTGCCGCTGGCGTTCAATTATTGCATACCTCAGAGATACCCTTGCGGTGCTGTCGGCGGTAGAGGACGGTCCATGCGATACGGCGGGGGTTCTTCCTTTGGAGGAAGAGAGACTCAGACTTGCCGTTCTGGAATCGGAAGATCTTGCTGTCGCCACGGACGTAGAGCTTACCCTGTGGAGCGATACCCGTTAGCCTTTGATGTCCTCATCTTGTTCAGCACCAAGTGTGCCTTGTCCATGCGATCCATCATCCACCTCCAGCGACTTGGAACTTCGCATTTCGATAATCGACCGGATCGCATCAACGGGGTAAAAGGCAGGAGGAGCGTACCTTGCCAGGGTAGATTCTCGCGCCGGAGAAGGTGTCCTCGTAGGTTCGCATCTTGTCGCTGGTTGTGCGTTTAAGGCGACAAGGTGTTGTGTAGTTGACCGTGGATTGGCGATGGAAAGTTGAGGGGGGTCGATTGATTGTCTACGGGCAGTCAATTTCGCTCGGATTGTGTGCTAAATGACTAAGCGATCTAGGGCAGGCGAATCGCTAGATCTGATTGGCGGCGGTCGGCAGTCATCACGTGCAACAGTTGTGCATCCACAGGCGGGCCTCAGGGCGCTTTCCACTGGAACCGGAGAATCGTCGGTGCAACATCCTGGGAAGAGGAGGCTCAGCTTCACTTACACCTCGTTTGCTAATCCATTTATTCAGGCTTCTTGGTCACTGGACCAAACCGGGTCGTATAATCTGGACATGGATGCTTAGATGACTTCACAGGCTGATTTGATTGCGCAAGCAGTATTGCAGCAATTCCACAAGTTACCTGCAAAACGGAAACCTGCCGTTCGCGATAATGGCTTACATGAATGGGTTCCTCTGAGTGGCATCGTTGCTGAACAGAACGATGTTTTGACCTGTCTGGCTCTGGCGTAAGAACTCCCAGACTCTCATGACTCGCTTTGAATCTAAGTTTGATTGCGTAGAACTGGCATGAAATGCCTTCCTGTGTCGAAAATACCACAGTCAAATGGTGTCGGCATCCATGACTGGCATGCCGAGATCCTGGCCATCAGGACCTTCAATCGCTTTCTGATTGACGAATGTCAAAGTCTCCTTGAAAAAGAAGACAAATCGAGCATTTTGCAGAGGAAGAATCATGCATCCAACAGTAATGGAATGTGTCTACAGTCTTTTGAAATTAAAGACGATGTAAGACTGCATATGTACTGCTCAGAAGCGCCATGTATGACATTCCCAGATTGCCATCGGTTTAATCTCTGACCCAAACAGGCGGTGATGCTAGCATGGAACTCACAATGGCTGCCCAAGAAGATGCTTCAGCATGGGAGGCACCAACTCCCACAACAAGGACTCCTGATCCAAACGCCGACACTTCTCTACTAGGGCGAGCTTGCTTCTCTCGGACCGGCATTGTCAGGCGGAAGCCTGCTCGAGGCGATGCACCGCCAACGCTTTCCAAGTCCTGTTCCGACAAGCTAGCACTCAAGCAGTGCACTTCACTCCTTTCAGCTCTTACATCACTTTTTCTCGACTCAGCCAACGCATACATTCACAGCATCGTATTGCCAGAATCTCAGCATTCTAATGTTGCTTGTAGGCGGGCTTTCTCAGAAGAAGGCAGATTGAGACCTTTAGTTGAGAAGATGTGGGCCGGGGGATATTCATTCAAGCAATTCTCAGTCATGACAACTGGTCTGGAGTTCGAATTCTCAAAAATAGCCGTGAAAAGTCGGGCTGATAAAATATCGGCCAGCAACCTTGCAGCAGCATGGTCATCTTCAGGGTTTGAAGAAAACATAATAGGGGGAGTTATCCAAGGCCGGAAAGCGTTCAACACAAATGCAGCAAGTCGAATGTCTAGGCGAAGCATGTGGGAGGCAGCAAGGGACCTTGCCGATAGACTTGGCGCCGGGTGCTCTGTCACAGCACTATATCTAAAGTCTGGTACTTATCGGGATATTAAACAAGGCCAACTCACAGCTCATAGAAGAAGGGTAAAGGAAGAAGTGCGTCAGGCAGCACTTGTAGGGTGGATCAGGAATGACGGAGGGTCAGATTTCCAACTAGAAAAGCGTAGCAATCATTGACATCATTAGAGATTGGTATTTCTCCCGATGTAAGTCGTATTTTTTGTTTGTTTGTACAGATCAATCAACCTCAGCCAGCATAAATCGCCATTCCACCGCGACCGTTCCCAAGCTGTGACCTTTTGCATACCCGTACCTACTCCTCAGCTACTCGAAATAGAGAGCCGGGGAGTGATTGTCACGACTATCCACCCATAAGGGGGAAAACATAAAACCCGCCTCGCAGGAGAAACTAGCCAGCCTCTTGGCCGGACATGCCTACGATCTCACTGCCCCATCGCCCTCGAGTTTTTTGTGGAGGAAATTTACTCGACCTTGGGCTCGCCCTCGAAGTTCTCACCCTCAACAAGGTCGGGGATCTCGTCGTCGTCCTCACCCTTCTCCTTCTGGAGGTTCTGGTAGCTCTCAGCGAGCTTGCGGAGAGAAGCAAGGGAGTCAGGGCCGAGCTGGTTAAGGATGCCAGGGACAAGCTCAGTGAGCTCCTTGTCCTCGCCGTTTCCATAGATGGCGAAGGTGTTGGAGGGGACGGCGGCGTGGACTGTTGGAGTGAAAGGGCACATGTCAGTATACAACTACAGCCCCGCGCACAACACCAAAGAGGGATGACTAACCCTTGGGAGCAGCAAAGTGGATGACGTTTCCGTCCTGCTTGAACATGTTGACCTCCTCAATGGCCTGGATGGGCTGGGTGTTCAGCTTCTTGAGGGCGAGCTGAAGCTTCTTGTCGTCGGCACCGGAGCGGGCAGGTGCGCGCTTGACCTTTCGTCGGGGGGTACCCTTTCCACTAAGTCGTTCCGTTAGCTGCGATGTTCGGCTGTGACGGCGTATAAGCCTCGTTATGCGCAAACATACCCTGTATTATAGATCAGCTTGTTGCTCTCACCTCAGAGGTAATTTAAAAATTGCGCAAAAATCACGTACCAGTTCGGGCACCGAGGCCGAGCTTCTTGAGGCGTTCTTGGACGTCGGACATGATGGGCGAAATTCGATTGCGGGGGATCGGGGGACTCGATCGAAACTGGAACAAAACTCGTCAGTCGGGGTCGAATTCGAACGGGATAAATCGATTATTCGGAGAGGAATTGATCGTAAATTCGTGCATGCGCGGGTCGGGTAACGTACCAGTAGTTAGGCTTGGTTAATTAGCTGTTTGTCGCCGTCGGCTTCGAATCAGTGGTGATAAGTCAAAGTAGATTTTGTGCGTGCCAAGAGTTTTCGCCTGTGGAACTACCATTTCGCCGAGGAAGAGGAGGGGCTCTGGGCGCTCCGCCCTTAGGCTCGGTAGGGGTACTTTACAATGGACATCAAGAGCTAAAGGTGTAGGTCGTGACGTTACAGGCTCAGTAAGCCCGTGGGGTAACCCAGTGTCTCAGCTCTTTTGCTCGGGTCAGGAATCATAAAGCTTTTGAGCTGTGGTGAACAACTGAATAAAAGCAGTAAAACTACCTAGTCCGGTATACTAGAAGCCTTTTTGGACTTTAATCGATACTCGCCAAAAGGTAAATAAATATTCTTAGGATTCACCTTACTCTGTAATGGGCATCGTGAGCGTTTATATCTGATTTGACAGAAGACATTAATTAGAATGAACAACAGAAAAAGAACGAAAGAATCTTTTGTTTCAACGAATTGCCAGGTGATGAGTATACTAACTCCGAGTGATTGCTTAACCATTCAACTGGCTTCCCAGGCTACCCAGCTGTTGTACATGAGTCGTCCCTTGATCATTCTTCATAGTCTTACAAGTAAAAAATGGCATTCAATATACACGGCCATTGACGAACTTATTTGGCGTCCAGGCCAGCCTCTCTTCTCATCTCTTCCCGTCGCGTGTCGGTCTCGACCTTGGACGCCTTTGCGGCAGCGGCAGCGTTCTTTCGCTTTCGCTCCTCTTCCTCCTTCACAACGATCCAAACTAACAAAAAATTAGTGATTAATGTCGAAATAACACGAAAAACGTACTCGGTTTGTCAGACTTTGAATACTCCTTCAATCGGGTCACAAAGTCATCAAAATCTTGTTGTCGCTCTTCGCGGTTCTCCAGACTCTTCTTGCGCAGTTCGGGGTTGTATCTCGATCGAAGTTCCTCCTCGGTAGGTGTCAACCACATGGTGAAGGCTGGTCCGCCGACAGCGACGACAGCACCACTACATCAATTTGTTAACTTGTGATTTCGCGAGTATGCTACCATCATAGAACCCGTACCCCATAACGACCTTGGTCCAGAACCACCACCTTGACGATGGCTGCTTAGCTGCCATTGTAATGGTATAATATAATCAATGTCGAAAAGATCAAACTTCGCACAGAGTAGCCGTGAGTGCAGTCAAATTAGACTGAGCGCCGGTTGTTCTAATGATGATTTTCACGATTCTGCATCCGTCATTGATTTGGCAGTATTCCCTCATTGGTGGGCGTTTCGATCGGGAAAGCGGTCACGGAGCCAATCTTGTCCCGGACCCGACCACCTACCCCGAACATACCTATCCAAAGGCAACTAATTGTACCTAGGTAGGTAGGTAGCGTAGGTATTTCGAATTATGAAATATCATTATGTTGACTATAGTCTTGCATGGTGTGTAAGAAGTGGTATACTATTTGTGAAGAGTGAGAATAGTGTGGAAAAGAACCTATGCAAACCATGGACTGCAATACGTAGGTCCTTTATTCATCCATTGACGATCTCTAAAGGTTCAGCTTTAGGGGTACGAATAGTAGAGTTAACTGAACCTGTCGTATGCGCGGCGGCTTATACCATGTCTCAGCTTTCCGCAGCTCGAATCCACGACCTCGTACAGAACGACTCGCTGGGAGGTGGCGAAGAGCCTTCTTCCCGAATAAGACGTTTCGGAGCTTCTTACTGGCCAGTAGACAATTTCAGCTTGGATGACCACTCGACAAATCGTGTCGCAGGAAACCAGAGCGGGTGGACAAGTCTCCGGCTTCGTCGGATATACACACCTGCTCAGATAGTAGCTGCCTCAATTTTTACGTATAGCATCGAGCTTAAGGGTTCGCGGCTTCAGACAAGAGTACACCGGAAAACCTCTCCTGACATCACCACATTCACAGTGCCAAGCGCGAACATGGATACCTGGCTCTGTCCACAACATTCTACGCACAGGTATTGCAATGTCTTCCAACAGCCTGCATAGTAGGTATCTAGCGCCGATTAGCCGCCACAGGGTTCCTCTAACTCTCCGGAGACGCTACCTATGAATCGTTCGTTGACAGGAAACCATGTGTCTTGGTTAGATCCACAGATGATGATATGCGAGGAACCGTGCTTAGGGCTACCAGGGGTCTGTCAAGAAAGTATGTATGTAGACACGGCTTTCAAAGGATCATTC
This sequence comes from Fusarium pseudograminearum CS3096, assembly GCF_000303195.2. Taxonomy (NCBI): domain Eukaryota; kingdom Fungi; phylum Ascomycota; class Sordariomycetes; order Hypocreales; family Nectriaceae; genus Fusarium; species Fusarium pseudograminearum. Next base: position 2,246,944 of record NC_031952.1, on the reverse strand, counting down.
GGTTTATTGCTTTGTTTCGACTTTTATGGTAAAGGAGTCTTCGGCAATTCTTATTCGTATGGAGTTGATGGTATTATTAGTTCTGATAACACCATTAGGTCACTGAGTTATAATGACTAGCATTGTGATACACAACAAAGCTTTGTCTCAACCAGGCATTGACACGTCGAATCCTATAGCGCGGCAATGGTAAGATGCGTGGTAGAACCGGTCAATGTCGCCGTTGAACAGCCAGGGGCTGGTACAAGCCACAATTAGTTATGTACGCACCGGCAGCGGCAAAGCGCCCAATCTCTTGTCCTGTTGGAATGGGGAAACCTTCACAGCCCATTTGGCCCGTTCATAATTGTGGATGAATCCAGTATGTACGAGGATACCAGTCAGAATATGGTTTATCCATGCATTCTCTCATCGGCATGTCCTTGATGCCGAGTCGCTTAATTATCTTGCGACAGGCCCAACGCTCCTTCAGCATACCTGACACATAAAATAAGTAAGGCCTCCATGCAACCCTCGAAACTAGACCCGGGGGTAGGTATTGATAAATGATGCGATGCCCCTGGAGCCTTTCGTCGCGCAGTCTCAAAACTTCTTCCGACCTGGCTAACAGGGGTTAAACGTCAAGTAAGGTACCACCCGCATGCAGGATGTATCCACTCAAGGTAACCTGGAAAACGGGCATAAACGACCCGAAAAGCCACTGTAGATTTAGCGCCCTCACTCCACATGCTCTCTCATGGAAGAAGTTGGACGAATTCTACTGGGCTGCAGCTAATATGGACCTGACTTATGGCAACAAACCCTGGGGCAGGTCACGTTGGAGGTTGGAGGCAACCTGACCTACTAAGGCACTTATCCATGAACTTTGCCGTTTCGGATGACCAAACATAATAATAAAGGGATTCCCCCCGTCCTCTTTCGATTTGCATCGCTTGAAAGGCATTTCTACCTGTCCATCAGACACAGCGTTTTCAACCGAGGCTATCTTGTTCCTCATAACAGTCGCTCATCACCGTCACCCTCTTTTGTTTCTGATACAGCCAACGATTCGGTGCCTTTCTCGCGTTCTCCTAATTCCTCTATATAAACTCAGTAGCATTGCTACATTGTTGTTTTCTTTTGACTACTTCTTCTGGTTGAGATCACCGTCGGTTCTCTTGCACTAATTCCACGATCCGGAGTGCCGATCACACGCCTACTGGAAACCCAGTTGCCGTAGCTGCGGCACGCCATGCGACAGTGATTGAAACCGATTTTGCGCCAAACGACTTACGAACTCATATTGTCTTCTTTCTAGCCGATAAACACTATCGACCAGACGACACTCAAGCCCTATTCTTTAGCCATCGAACCGCGATCATGGCATCTTTGTACGAAGGTGGCTATAGTGGCCAACAACGACAAGGGCCACCCAGGCCTGCCCCGCGACAGCATAATGGTGCGCCACCGCAGCAATACGGAACACAACCACACTACGACCGGCATCAAAGAGATCATGGCTATGATAAATACGATGGAGGCCCTAGTCAGGGATATGGAGGACAGTACCAAGACCAGGGCTACGGCAGAGGACCACCTCCCCACGATCCGTATGGACGCGGTGGACGCCCAATGCCCGGTCCGCACGGAGGGCCAATTCCTCGCTCACAAACGGCTGATCCGCATCGTGGTCAACAGCGCCCTCCTCCCCATCGAGGAAGTCCAGGTCCAGGCATGTCAAATGGACATCCTGCGCAGAATGGCATACGTCCGGGGCCGTATGCTGCGAATTCAGATCCTACAGGTGAGTCCCCTTCATATCACTGCATGCTACTCAGCTCACTAGAGAATAAAAAGCCCGCCGGAATCACATGAACACTCCTCCTATGAGTCCTCGAGATGGTCAATTCGGGCAACAGTATCCATCACAAGACAGACAAAGACCAGACATGGGCTATGAGCAACAAATGGTGGATCAAATGTCGAAAATGGACATGAATCAGAGACAAATGATGCCACCAGGTGGACGTGCAAGTTCAGATACCCATCGAGGCCAAGGCGAGTACGGACGGCCGCCAGCAAAGGGAGGTCGCGGGCCTCCTCCCAGAGGATATCCACAAGGACCTCCCCAAAGACAAAATGCAGGTTATGGACCTCAAGGAGGTTACGGGGATTACGATAATGGGTATCAAGGTTCGCAAGAACCTCCCGCAGGTGGCTTTGGACCACCAGCGCGAAGCAGAACCATGCCAGTGGACGACATGAGGCAGACAGCGAACATGCCACCCCCTCAACGGATGGAGTCAATGCAATATAGCACCCCCGCTGGCCGAGGTATACCTCAACGACCTTCGACTGCTGGCGGTCACCGGGCGCCCCCTCAGAGATCTTATACAGCCGGTCCGCAGGGAGGCCCGGCCGCTCCCTACAATGGCGGCTACAATGACGAAAGGGCATACCAAAACTCACAGAGGGCTTCATACGAAGAAGTGTATGACGCCTACCTCGATCCCCAACGGAATAGCAACTCGGATTACAACCAGCATTCTCAGCAGAACCGGACCAGTCTTCCTGACTTTGACGCGGCACCAGGCCCAGGGCAACGCGATTCTTTCGAACAGTCAATGCGTCCTACCCATGAACAGCCTCAGCGAGTAGCTCATCAAACAGCGGTACTCAACCATGCGAAATCCCAGCCAATGCTCCGTCAACCTCAAACAGCCATCTTTGAAATGGCTGGTGATGTACCAGATGTCCCTGCGGTCCCTCCTATGCCATCCATGAGCAACTACCATGCAGCTTATGATCAAGAATATAACCAGCTGCCACCCAAGGGGCCGAGCGCACCAGCAGCAATGAAGGGTATCCATACTGGAGGACCGGTGAACATGGAGGGCCTCCCTACACATCCCACACCCGTCCGTCCCGGCTTGGTGCAAGACACTGTGGTTCACATGAGTAGCAAGCCAGCCCCAGTCCGGAACTACGGGGCTTCTACGCCAGCACCTCGGCCGCAGCCCCAACCCCAGGCACAGCGGCAGCCTCAGTATCAACAGCAGCAGCAGCAGCAATCACCACCTCGTGATAATGGCCCACAGCCACCTATCAGAGAAGAAAGTCCTGTCACAACCCAAGAACTGGAGCATCTCCGAATGCTTATTAAAAGCAACGCGAACGACCAGGACTCGGCACTGAGACTAGCCAAGAAGCTGGTTGAAGCTGCAGATGTGCTGGCACCCAAGATGCCAGACCCTAAGCAGCGTTCCAGGGCACGTGAACGTTACCTGATTGACTGTCACAAAATTCTCAAGAAGCTTGCAAACGCTCAGAACCCAGATGCTATGTTCTTGCTGGCCGATTGCCTTGGGAGAGGTCTCTTTGGTGAATCTGACTACAAGGAAGCTTTCACCCAGTACCAGTCTGCCGCCAAACTTGGGCATGCTGCAGCAGCTTACCGTACTGCGGTATGTTGTGAAATTGGCCACGAAGATGGTGGCGGCACGCGCAAGGACCCAATGAAGGCGATCCAGTGGTATAAGCGAGCTGCAACTCTGGGCGATCCTCCAGCGATGTACAAGGTTGGAATGATTTTGTTAAAGGGGCTCCTCGGCCAGCCTAGAAATCCTAGAGAAGCTGTGGGTTGGTTGAAGCGAGCGGCAGAGCGAGCCGACAAGGACAACCCACATGCTCTGCACGAGTTGGGGTTGCTCTACGAGTCAGCGCAACCGAATGATAACATCATTCGAGACGAGGCATACGCTTATAACTTGTTCCTTCAAGCGGCCGATTTGGGGTACAAATTCTCGCAATACCGACTTGGCTGTGCCTTTGAGTACGGATTGCTGGGTTGCCCAATTGATCCTCGACAATCCATTCAGTGGTATTCGAAAGCGGCAACACAGGAGGAGCATCAAGCAGAGCTCGCTCTGAGCGGCTGGTACCTGACGGGCAGCGAAGGTGTATTGGGACAGAGTGACACAGAAGCATATCTATGGGCCCGAAAAGCTGCCATTGCAGGTCTGGCCAAGGCTGAGTATGCTATGGGATACTTCACGGAGGTGGGCATTGGTGTCCCACCCAATCTCGAGGACGCAAAGCGTTGGTATTGGCGAGCAGCTGGTGAGTACAATCAGATTGATGAAAAACGATATACAACTAACAATGTTTCGTAGCCCAAGACTTTCCTAAGGCTCGTGAGCGCCTAGAGGATTTGAAACGGGGTGCAGGCAAGAATGGCGCGCGCCAGCGCGAACGTATCTCTCGAAGCAAGATGGACCAGAAGCAGGAGGGCGACTGTGTCGTCATGTAAACCAGCATCGTCTCTTTGACTTCCAACGGCAAACTAAGAACGAACTTTACGCAATTATTTAGACACAGCGTAACTAGAAGATGTATGAACTATGAGGCAACCAGGATACAAGCCAAGTTTTGTAAGCACACACAGAGAAGGACATATCCTGGCATGTATATAAAAGAGAAAAGAAAGGGGCGTTGGGTCTGTATCTTTGAATGGCATGGGCAGGCCTTGCAATAGGCGCAGTTATATACCACTACGGGGAGCAATTTTACAACATAATAAAAGACTCATCAAGAATGTTTAATTCGAGAGGTCTCTGAGATCTTTGTGAAAAGGGTGTGGACTATTTGTAGAGACCGGAAGTAAAGTCTTTAGTGTATAAGTCAGTCAGCCTTCCCACGACCTAATCATGCAGTTTTCGTTAAGCAAGGTATGTTGATAAAGCTTGGGTAATACATATATCTACCCAAGAAGTGCCATCTCATCCCGGAGAGAAGTAGTGTTTAACCTAAACACTGATCAACAGAGATGCAAATATTCATCAACCTTGCCATAAAGATACTAATTACACTACGACGAAACATACATGCTGTTGTTTATTTGTCTCATCTAAGAGGTGGGGGTGCCGTCTTACACGCGTTAAGGCAGACATCGCAAGAACGCCATTCCGTTTCGATGTCCTCTGACAGCACGCAGCAACACACTGTGTGTCATCTGTGAAGGCGGGTGACGATATCTCGGATCGACCGGATCTGTCACAGGCTTCCTGCGTTGGCACGTTACCATGGAACGGGTAAGCTGAGAAAGACATAGCTTAGAGTAAACCCAATGAACAGTTTCAATGAACAAGGGTACATCTAGATGTGTTTCAAATATTTAGCGGTGGTAGTTTAGTGTACTAGTTGGAATAGTTTGTGGTCCGTGTTCACAGGTTGTGCTCTCTCATATGGATAGTTAGATGCAGGAACGAACATTAGCAGTCATTCTGAGCGCTACCATTCTATCAAATGCTAATATGCAAATCATGCCACACTGCGGCACTTGCGTGCTGCCCCGTAGGATGCAAGTTGTAAAGAAATCCAAAACTCCTGTCTGTCGTACCAATGAGTGCGATAACAAAACACCTCTGTTGAAATGCATAGGATGCGTCGAAACAAGGCAACGACAATGTGCTACAAATCAAAACTTCTCCATCAAGTTGGCCCGGACAGTCCACATGCGAGCCCTCTTGCCATAAATGTACATGGGAATCGTGAAAAGCATCAAGACCAGCTGGATGACACCAATCCAGATATAGACCATCTTGGGACCCTCTCCGTGGAGCCAATGGGTAACAAAGAGACTGAAAACAAGACCGTGCAGGATATTCTTTGAAAAGTTGAGAGTCACCAAAGCCTCTCCTGCGTATTGACGGTAGCTGTCGACGCAGAACGTGATGGCTGTTGTCGAGCCAAGCGAGCATCCAAACGAAACAACACCGAAGAAGAAGGTGGGGACCATCCAGTGGTCTTTCTCCTCGGCCGACCAACCAAATCCCATAAGGCCGATGCAGGTGGTAATCAGAATAGGGATGGCCATGACAAGACGAAACTCGGGCTCGTATAGACCACCATTACGACGAGACATTATCTTGACAATAACGTCACTGACCTTGCCTGCAACACCGGTTCCCAGGATGCCGCCGATGAACGGCGAGAGGTACACCAGACCCGTCTGGAGAGCAGTAAAGTTATAAGACTCTGAGTTGCGGTAAATCATGGCAATCGACTCAGAGATAACAATCAGCCAGCCGACAGAGCAGGCATATACGGCAGATGACCACAAAACGGCGGGGTATGCATAGAGTACGAAGGGGCGAATCATAACCTTGAGCCAACTGTCACCGTTGAGTCGTCCATGCCAAGGCTTCAGAGTTTGGGTAAATGACTTCGGGGGTTGTTGGCGGAGGTTGTGCGTGTATGCTTTGACTTTCTGGGGGCCCTCCAAGTCCGAAGCGTCCAACTTTTCGTTCTCGAGGCTCGGGCCCAGCTTGAATGGGTTGTTGAAGGAATCGCTCCCAGTTGTGGTATCGGCACCAGAAGGCGAAGCTAAGTCTTTATCCGAAGAATTCGCCAATGCCTTGGGTGAGTCAGAGTCGACTTCGGGGGCTGTGGTCTCTTTGTCGGCAGCGTCAGGCCCAGCAAAGCCCACATGGAGGTTTCTAGCTCGTTGGTGGTGGGAGTGATGGGAGGGAGCAGGCGACTGTCGTCCGTCTTGGGCAGGAGATGCTTCAACCGAGTGTTCTTCACGCTCGGGCTCAAGTACCTTTTCTTCTTCTACGGGTCGTTGAACCTGCTGGTGACGAGATGAGAGCCGGCGGAGGAAGCTTGGCCTCTTGGACGGATGCTTGGGTCTTGCGTGAGGTGTTCGGTCCCAAAATGTCTCGGGGACAAATAAGAAGAGGAGTACAGCGCCCAAGCCAATAATCATGGCCAAGATCCAGAAGGTCCAGCGCCATCCGAGACTACCAATGATGACTGCGCTAACGAGAGGGACTATGTTCTTGCCACCAAGCAAAAGGAGGGTGTAGATACCGATACGGTATGCTCGCTCATGAAGGAAAAAGATCTCGGCGATCGTAGCTGAGGGGAGACATTCGACTGGGGCGACGGCAAAGCCTTGAAAGACTCTGGCTGCCAGGAGAGAGCTGAAGCTTGGAGACCATGCAGACCAGAGCGATGTGCCAATGAACATGACGGCGCTAGCCAAGTATACTGGGCGCTTACCATAAAGAATGGCAGTTGGTGAGAACACAACTGAACCAAGACCCATTCCCATCATGTAAAGTCCAGTGGTCAGAGCCACTCTCTCCACGTCGACGTCGTACTCTTCGGCGACATCCGTGAAGCCAGCAGCAATCAAGGGAGTGGTACCACCACCAATCATGCAATAAAACCCGAGTGACAAAAGAGCAGCATCTCGTTTCCAGGACGGCCAATTCAGAGGGTCGTTTCCCGAGTCCTCGGGTTGGGGTTCCAGGATGATGGCGCCGTCACTTGTCTTCTTCTTGCCTTCATTCGCACTGGCCGGACGGCTCGAACTGGCTGGACGATGGCTCTCCGCCGCAACTGATGCAGCTGCTGCCGCCGCGGCTGCTGAAGAGGCTGATGCTCTCCGCTCGTCGACAGCAAAGCCAGTGGGAATAGAAGAATGGGAGTTTCTCGCATGAACGTTTCGCAGACCAAGCGGTTCATTGCGATGCGACGCAAGGAGAAGAACAGAGCCTGCGGCGCGTTAGTTTTGGCGTGGACATTGAAATAGATATATTTTTGTACTAACCTGGAACCTCGATGGTCTCTTTGTCGTTCAAAACTCCCATGCTCCATTTCGACGGCCCGTAAGCATCATTCTGACGGGGGGCAACAGTAGAGCCGGCGCCGGTGCCCAGAAAGCGCCGCCATCTGGGCACATTGGTGTTTTCTGACATGATGAAAGTATTTGCAAGTCAATGATTTGAAGACACAAAGAATTTTCTGATATTATAAATTTTCTCTGGGGCAAAGAGCGGGTTAGGCGCAATGCCTGTGGACCGAGTGAGACGACCTTGATGAATAGAAAGTTGGTGAGGTCGATTTCAGGAGCTGAACATATTCCGTTTATAGGTCTGCGAAGTTGGATGAAAATTGGAAGAAATAGGATGAAGGATGGAGGATTTCTAGGTGATTTCAGGGCACATGCAGATGAAGATGGAGATGGAGGATTTATGTATGGTAGGAATGATAAAGGTTGGGAGGCAGGTCGTTAGTGTAGCGAAGCAATGGAAGGCATAAGATCCAATAAATTGTGGAGTGTCGTGGGAAGACCGCTTGTGTATGCTGGTTGTCGTCAAATCCTTCAGGAGTAAAGACAATGGGAATCCTGGCAATATGATACCTAGAAAACGAGAAAATCGAAAGGGAGAAGCCGCTCGAGTCTTGATACACACACAGAGAGGGAGATGGTACGACAACAAAGGGAGGACGCGTTCGTCTAGATATATGTGTATTACTAGTACCAGGACCTACCCAGGTAGATAAGGTACTTGAGATATGTAGATGAACAAGGGGTCCGTCCATCTTCCTTGATAGGAAAGGACCTTGGACAGGCCCAAGCAAGCCCAAGCAAGCCCAAGCAAAGCCAAGCATGAAAGGTTAATTTTCAACTGTTTGTCCAGCCTGCCACTCTAACACGAGTAAGGTTAACGTTGGATCACCGGGGCCCAACTCCACTCCCACGCATCCAATATGGTAGGATTCGAGGCCTGGTGACAATAACAACAGCAATAGTCACCAGCGGGAGCGGCGGCAGAGTCATTAAAAACGATCGATTCCAGTTTAAACCAAGTTTCGTCTTTTGTAGATGCTGCACGCGTGACCGACTTATGGCGTTTAAACGGTGTCCCGTGCGTCCTATCACTGGCTTATCTTACTGTGAACTGTCCCCAGTGGGTTCTGCAACCCCCGCCTATCGAAGGGTCCTGGAGCCACTGGACCAAGGGTCGCTGCGGGAGATACGGTATGCCTAGAAGCATTATTACATCATTGCTAAGGCTGGTCAGCTAAACCATGTCTCACCTCCAGAATCTGCTCGCATTCCATGGTTTCATCCCGTTCACCCATTGTTGAGGCTCAATGTTACTGTACTACAGTGTTCTGTTTTGACACTTTTCGTCCCGTACCCTTGTATCCTTGAAATCACCACAGACCACACAAAAAATATTATTAAAAAAACCCAATGCATACATTTTCTGTACGCGCTGGACTACGCCCGTTATACAGCAAGACATCGTCTTTACGGGCTGTCTCAATTCAGCGAGCCTCAATCTCATCAAGCACACCGCGACAAGCCAAGAACCAAATATACGCCCCGTAAGTCGAATCGCGTCGCCTTGACAGATCACATGTCTCCGCACATGTTCCCTCCTTGCAACCCTTATTTGTCGATCGCTGTCTGGGTCTTTGTGCGCCGAGAAATAGCTTGTTTGTTGACCGCTAGCTAGTATCCGCAACAATGACTCTTTCTCAACCTACCTTTCACTTTCGACATCGTCCCGCACACCCCTGCTGACTTTCTGGTCCGCTTCGTGGTGCTCGACATGCAAAGCTGTCAGTCCTCTCCTCCACGACCTCGTCGAGTCTGGCGTTGGCGAGGAGGAAGGTGGAGTATCTCTCGCTACTGTAGAGTTTGACTCACCAGATATCATGTCGGGAGACCCCAACCTGGCCATGACTTACATGATTACGAGCATCCCTACGCTTCTGAGCTTTGACGGCGGGGAAGCTCAGACGGCCACCAAGCTTTCTGATGCCAGAAAGCTTGCTGATCGAGAGTTCCTAAAGGAATGGATCAGAACCGAAGCGAGGAGACATGGAGGCCGTGGAGGTGGTGGAGGGGGATCATCACTTTTTGGAGGTTTGTTCAGCAAGTCATGATAAATCTGATTTGATATGTCCAAATCACTAGGTACTATATCTATAAAAAGACGCCCGAAGTGCACCACAAAGTTTCATGAGCTAAATAGAGTCGATATTCTGGATATTTTCAAAGCCACTAACATGTGTGCTGCTAATATTATGCTCACTACGTGATATGTCCTGGGTATTCATCGCCGATGCAATTCTCACATACTATCATTATGAGAACTGCATCCGAGTTTTTGGTGAAAACATATACCATTCATTGGCCTGTACAGCATCTGTTCATTGAGATACGTACCATTCGAGCCCCCAGCAGAGTCCCAGTAAAACCTGCCAGTTCAGGTCACAATAGTAAGAAGCGAAGAGCAGTTGCTCTTTATCGTTTATCCGCACTAGTCGGGTCTTTGTTTGATGGTCAACTCTCATAACACAGCCATCTTGTGATTCCTGGACAACCAACAATTCAGCCAAGGATCCTTGGCCTACGCACATTTTGAGACAAATCTCGGATTGCATCCTGCTACCTAGACATCAGACAGTGACCAACAGGAATTTGATGCTTTTATATTGTAAATCACTACACTATTGGGGAAATTAGAAAAGATAAATTTGTAATTTGATATGAGTCGGCACATGGAGAAATGTTCTAGGAATGCCAGGTATCAGTGTTGAGCTAGGTTATTTCTCACGCAGCCTACGCTCCACTATGACACTTCTCGCACAGTACAATTGAACCTCAAAATCTTTAATATTAACCAAACAACCTCCATTGACACCGACCGCAAAATGGCTTCCGTGTCACGGATACCTCATATTTTAGAGCCATATCTCGCTCTTCCCTCAGAAGGCTCACTCAATCTCGTCACAAGCGTACTCGGCGCAAGTTCAAATTGGCTGCTCCTACGACATGTGTACTCATACCTGAGAGGAAGCACAGATGGCGATGAGAGCGCCAAAGACATAGGCGTGGTGCTGGTTAGTTTTATGAGAGATGGCGCTTTCTGGAGGGAAGGATCTACGAAACTGGTGAGTTCCCTGTATTTACAGCAATTTTTCTTTGTAGACACATGAGAAAGATAGGTACTTATACTACTCCAGGGATTGGATCTAGATGCCCACAGCAGAACAGGACGCTTCACTTTCGTAGATGGGCTCACAGGAATCTACGGTGACAACAAACCCCAAACTCCAGGTGCACGCAAAGAGAGAGCACTACGAAGTACCGATCTTGCGGATATCAAGAAGGAAATCGAAGGCGCCATCGGGGACTTGAAAGCCTCGCGCAAAGTTCTCATCATCGATCAGCTCGATGCCCTGCTTGCTATCACTGATGAGTCAACCACAAGCCTCACACTACAAAACCTCGTTCTCGGTCTCCGCAGTGTAAGTTTACCCCAGCTTTTGAGGGTCAATGACAGCACCTAACTCAGATCTCCCAGCTTGTTCACAGTACTCTTCTCACACTCTCTGCCGACACACCCCTAGTTGCTGCCCAAGCTACTACTCTCGAACGAGAGCACGCCAGCCTTGTGCTCTCAATAGCTCATGTGGCTGACGCAGTTTTAGCACTGCGTATGCTGGACACAGGAACAGCGAGGGACGTCAGCGGTGTCGTTCGTATTACAGGACCTGGTATCGAGGGAATGGGAGGTGCCGCCGAGTATCTGTACCATGTTGTTGCGGATGGCGGTGTTAAAGTATTCGAGAGGGGGACATGAAAATTTAGATGCGAGAAAATACGAATACAAGGAATAGCATAACAATCACGAATCTGTTGCAAAGATCAAGCTTGATCACAGCAACTAACAGCTTAACACTGGATTAAGTTCGATTCATACCATTTCAAGGGTATCATGCACAAATGCGTCAATTGCCAGGACGTGTGCCCAGGCCTTTTCTCACGAATGTCCTGTCCAAGGGCTATAGGTATGTTCATGCAGAATCAAGATGCCATTTCAGAACCTCGTAACCGAAACCCTATGGAATCTCAGAAGAGCAAAGGGGTTCTTTTTTTTTACTTCCTTGCTCAAACATGTAAAACACCGTGCCCATGCTCCAAGCCACCCCTTTAGAGGTCCTTCATCCACGAACCAACAAACACAACCGCCCGTCCCAGTCACCACCTTGCTCCAGTTCCAACCAGATTCCCCTACGGTCTCGGCTCACGCTATGAGAGCCGTCATTGTTGATGTGTGCGTGCTCGAGGGACTGGGTGTTTCGAACGTCCGTGATAGAAGAGGGGTAGGGCCGGAGAGGTGGTAGAGGGGGTCAGAAGGGATGCGGTCCCATTTAGGCCTTCTCGGCAGTAAGGCCACGAGCGCCCTTGGGTGTGCCAGTCTGGAAACCGTTCTTGAATCGTCGAGACACATCCTTGAGGTAGCGAGTGCGGCCGGTACCGACGGTCTTTCTTCGCTTAGCCTTCTCGGACCAGTTGTCTGCAAAGATTGGTCAGTACTGCAGTTCAACAGTATCGGGTGCTTTCGATATCGAATTTGTCGACAGATATCTGTGAGGTGTTCACGTACACTTGCGGATCTTGGCAGAAGGGTAACCGCAAGAAGAGCACTCATGCTTCTGGATGTGGAGAGAGCGGCGACCTAGAGATTATCCCATCAGTATTTCCGGTCCATCTTTAATAATTTTCCAGGCCCCTCCGTCCAGACATTCTTCAACGCTCGCAATCGTCCAATTTTCGATGTCGTTTTCTTTGTCGAGTATTCCATTGCGCGCATCGAGGGATATCTAAACGGAGAGACCAGAGGGCACAAGAACTAACCGCATCGTCGGCACAGGGTGTGCGTCTTGTTGTGACGCTTACCGAAGCTGGAGGTACCCTTCGCTGTTGAGACGCATTAGCAAAACTGCGGAATTGCTTTCGAGAGAATCATCTGCTGTCGTTTCGCGAGCAGCAGCTGACAGGCGGCGACGTACTCATCTTGGCTGTGGTGTTTGGGCGGTTAGTTGGATGGCGATCGAGAAATTCTCAATTTGGGAGACCTTTTTTTGGCGGAGTGCGAATTTACAACCCTAAGAAACGGAAGGTGTGGCAGTTTTCGGCTATCATGTGACGCGTTCCACGTGACTGGGGCAAGAGCGACTGGTTGCTCCTTCGCTTTTTGACCTCGCGGAGCTACGGCAAGAGTGGGACAGATATGGGTCGTCGAGTCGTTTAAGCAGTTGGTCAATATTTTAATAGACATTTAATTGAATTGCATGCAGGTAACTTATGAAATGGGTTGTGTACTAATATTTGAATCGAATGTTCCCTCATATCATTAGACTGAATCTTTCCCAACATCAATCAACATCAATCGTTATTGAGGTATCTCGCACAAGCAACTAAAAATAATCATTTCCAAATACAAAGCCTAGACCATAACGCCGACAAGTCATCAATCGCCCAAATCTCGCTTTCCAAGAACATATAGCACATATTCATGACTGTTACTCTTTATAACTCGGGGACCTCAGTTCCATGTTGAGGGTCCAATGATGGTTCCTTCAGGCACCGATTTTGAAATAGCATGTGTCTTCCAATCCATTGTCTCCATGGCACCATAATTTCCCCACCAGTTTGGAGGAGATGCACTCGTCAAGTACAGTGTGAAGAAGATTACCATGGTCGACATGATGAGACCGCAGTCCAGAGCCGCCGATGTGACGTAGTTGTACTGCAGCCACCAGCCAGTGTATCTCCTCTTGACAAAGCGGTTGAAGAAAGCACCGACAATACCCCAGCAGAGGTAGATGTAGACAGAGGCTGGAGGCAGCATACCAGCACCTCCATAAATTAGGGGGGTGCTGACGTATCGCCAGATTGAACGCGGCCACTTGCGAGCGAGAAGCCATGTGATGATGGGTGTGACAGCACCGACCAGCCAGAACCACTGGAGAGATGAGTAAATAGCACCGTGACTGAAGATGCGGGATGGGCCGATGGCTCCCCAGATGACAGAGGCTGTGTAAAAGACACGACCTCCGGGGCAGGTGTAGTTGTTGGGCTGGTCAATAGCGCAGACGTCAGGGATGTGACCGAGAGCCCAGTTCATCACACAAATCTGTACAATAGCGGACCAAATAGACGCGACGAGCTGCGAAGAAAACATAACCCGAGGAGGAACCTTCATGTAATGGCCAAGCTTGAGATCCTGGGCAAAGTAGAGTGCCTGACCCATGCAGATATAACCGTAGTTCTTGAACATCATCATAGCCATGGGGCGACCAGGAACCATGTAACCAATGATGAACTCTGTCAAAACGTTAAGGCCGAGCTGAATGTTGGTGATGGCCTGAACAACACCGATAGGGATCAGCCACAACACGGGGATGAGAAGGCAGATGAAGTAAGCCCAAACAGGGAAACCAGTTGGCCAGCCAGCAATGACACCAATCGAGATGGCGACCATGACGACGAATAGAGCTATTTACAGTCAGTACCAATCGGTATTAATCGGACATCAAAATTTCCAACTTACCAGCATACCACCAATCCTCTGCATCTCGGTACTTCTTCATTAGACGCATGTGGACGTCATCCTCCTGGTTGCGGGCAAGCTTGAATTGTCTCCAAATCTCATGTCCATGGTAGAGCACAACGTGCACGACAACAGCTGTCACAGCTGCGAAGGACAATCCATATGAGAGAGCAAATTGTGTTGGCAAAAATAGCGGCGAGTACTCCTTGTATGCTGTCTCGTTGAAGTGGAAGTTGCTGTCAAGGATCCTTGAGACATTGTAGATGGCGCCTGTGTTGTCGTAGGATTCGGATGACTGAACAGGGAAGTAATCCGCATACCATGTACCTGTAAAGTGTATTCCCATTGATATGCAGATGAAGAAGACAATAATTCCCACAAGGACGTTGGCAATGGCGTGGAATGGTGGGATCAGAGGAGACTGAAGGTAGCCACTGTACACGGTCCAGTCAAAAGATGTGGGCATCAAGCCATAGCCAGTCATGCCGCCGAAGAGCTTGTTTACGGTGACGTTGTGAGGCGCAATCCAACAAACCCAAGTGAAGTAAGACAGTCCCTTGAAGATCCAGCCGGGGAACCAGTACCAAACGAACCCTCCACATCCAACAATCAGGAACCACCTATAACGTCCCATTCTCCAGCCGTTGGTTTTGGTGGGGTCGGAGCCAGAGTGGTCGTGAAGTGTGTAAAACAAGGCACAGTTGACTAGATCAGTAGGCCAAATCATGGCAGCAGGCCATACCAAGAAACGACGGGCAAGACCAGCCAATCCATAACCAGTGCAAAGAGTGGTTATACCAAATAGGATCTGGAATGCCCAGCCAAATTCTTGACCGTAGAAAATCTGCTGGGCAAGAAGTACATCGGTTGCGTAAAGAACACCACCACCATAGGCGGCCTTGATATAAAGTTAGTGACTGTTGAGATATATATCAAGAAGTTGGGCTTACATTCGACATGGCTACAATCACCACATGCTCCTTGTAGTTGAATTTGCCGGGCTTCAGGTTGAATTTTAGGCCAAACAAGTTCCATTCACGATCGGGCATTATTAAATCCCAACCAAGGCCCAGGGGGTAGGCGACAAGCTGGACAACATAGGTTGTGACCGTGACACTGGGATTTCGCAACGAGAAGAGCATGTTAACACCGGAGCCGATGGTGCATAGAACCATGCCGATAACCCAGGCACGGATGGTGTTGGCGGGGACATCAACATCGTAGTTTCGGACAACAGATCGGACTTCAGGATAGGGACTGTTGTCTTCCATGAGCGCGTGCTCAATTTCGATTCCCTTCTCGGCATTTCCTGTCGCGATAGCGGCGTCCACATCGGTGAGGTCGTCGATGGGTAGGTTGGGGTCGAACTTGTGCGACTTTTCGAATTGCTGAAGGTTCTCGAGATAATCGCGACCGGAGGCGGAGACTGTCTCAAGAGGGCCGGGGATAGGAATAATATCCTCGGCCTCGTGGCGTTTGCGAAAGAGAGAGGGCGCCATGGTGATTGATAGATATCCTTTGCAGATAGCAACGGACAGAGCGACAGCAAACCGACGGCAATGCGTGGGTTGAAACCCGCTATGGCAGCGACAACAACAGCCTTGGGCTTGATCTTTTGGTGTCTTGAGGTGATGTTGAAGCAGGCAAAAGAAGAAGCCGACAGCGGCTGCTGCTTTGCGGGTGTGGTTATACAGACTGAGACTGACTAGGACTGGGGGGATTCTCAGCCCCAAGGGACAAGGAGGGTCGCTCCCCGCGAAGAAAAGATTGGCACCCCATGTTGTGTTCTTGGGAACTCCCATCAGAACCCGGTACTAGACGACTTAGGTCGTAGTGTTGCTCTCAATGCATTGGCTATCACGGACAACGGCATGGTTCAATCTGAACCACCTTCTTGATTGGGGATAGAACAAGCTTAGACCATGTCAACTACAGAGCTCTGATGGTCTTTCTGTGGCCTCTGAGCATTTCGATTTTTTGGACCTTTTGTTGGAAACACAACTGGAGTCTTGTTCGCGTATTTTGTTTGGTCAATTCTTCGAGTCGGCAGACTGGAGAGATTTTGAGTCTCCAACTACTTCAATTTGAAGGGTAAGAAGCCACCAACCGTCTATCTCCTCATCTGGGCATCTTGACGACAGCCCAGTATGCCTAGCATGCCCAGACTACGAGTCCAGCCAGTCCAGTCCAGTTACATCCCTCCGAGGTCACATCCAAACGTTGGCACGCCATTTGAGGGATCTTAATTCACCCAATCAACCCCGGTACGGATAGTGCTTCAAGCCTTCAGAGAAAACGGCTTATCTCCAGCCCCTCTAGGATTAGCCTCGGCCCATAAGATAACCGTCGGGCAAGTGAGAATTCGCTTGCTGGTGCGTGTTAGTTTCAAAACATTCAACCCCAGCCTGGCACTTTTGTCTACATAAACGGCACGCCCGGCTGTAAATAATCATGCTGAAAGCGAGAAGCAAAAACCAACTGTCGATTCTTGATTCTTGATCGATTCAGGGTCCAGCTAACAATCGTACTAATAACAGTGCTGAAAGCTTGCCTCCTTTCCAAAATCGGGCTTGGTATCACGAATCCAGCACGCTTCTGAAACACAGACTAGAGGTGGCTTGAGCTACCATAGGCAACTGATGTCGTCTTAATGCCCGCACCGATAAACATTATCGTTTTGTCTGGATGGAACAAGAAAGAGGACAAGAATGTCTTGGTTTTATCGTCCCACTTAATCAACATGGAAAACTCGTCCAGCTCAGCAAAAGGTCCTTCATCAAACAAGATGGTTCCATTCGTCTCCAACCAGCATTCATCACGTGGTGAACTTTTGTTCAGCTCGGCTCACATCGTAACCAAAAGGTGTTGGAACCTTTGAACAGTCCACTCATAGCCAGGAAATTTCTGCCAAAATGTCAAACATGATTTCGTAATTGTCAGCGGGCGATCGGTAGGTTTCTTAAGCGATGTTCAGTTTACTGTGGTCTCATAACTGCAATATTACAGTATTGGAATAAGTAACGGTCGTGACTTTGGTCCATGTAAACCTGCTCGGCAGGTTCCTGAACCTGCCTAGGCGACGGTGTGCTACGCCAGATCCTTCGTGTAAGTGACACTCAAAGATAACGGCCCTTCAAAACAGTAGCTGTCTCGCCAGTACAATATTTTATATGTGCCTATATAGTGGAATACCCTACTTTAAGGCAGCTTTTTGACATCCAACTAGATTTTTTCGTTGTCACGAATGGCTTAAAATCCTCCTGTCACACATATTGACTCCTTCAAGAGTGACTGACAGTATGAATTGACCATGATGAATACAGCCAATATGTCGCTGACAAGCTGTTACTCTCCATCGATAGTAATCCCTCTGACTTTAAATATTGTCAGCAGTCAAATGACTGTACAGAATGTGCGTCTCTCACGATGACTGGGTAAATAAATACCATAGCTTTACTGTTAAACTCATGTCTCTGCAAAGATTGAATGAGTAATACATTTAAATACCATAGCTTACACAATTTGTTCTTCAGGAACATGATAGCAACTTCACAATAAGAGCAACCAGGTTACACTACTCAGATACCCTTCGATGATATTGACCATGTCAATGTCTGTGGAATTTGTTGATTGCAACAGATTTATTTGATTCACAGATATCAGTTTGTAAGCTGCGGCTAGTTCAATAAGAATGCGTGCCTACAAACATGTATCTTTTATGACATGTGTGGAAGTGACGCAACAAGTGTTGCCTGCCTAACATGACTAAACTAAAGAGCCTCCCTACTTACTCTGGATTGTTTCTTTTAACTCCAACCAACAAAGTTCTTGGGAATCAGTGAGCATCAAGCGCGGGGTAAAGGAACATCCCACGCCTCTCACCACGGGTTGGAGATCATCAACCACCATCAATCATCATCATCATCGTCATCATGTCGACTACACCAGGAGTAACTTTCCGCAAGGATGGGACGAAAACATTCATCCCGCTCGAGAACAACCCAGAAGTGTTCACTCAACTCATTCACAACCTCGGCGTCTCGAAGAAGCTCGGTTTCTACGATGTATACAGCGTCGACGAGCCTGAGTTGCTGTCCATGATTCCTCGCCCCGTCCACGCCCTCATATTCATCACTCCTGCTCCTATGTGGGCTCGCGTTCGGGAAAGTGATCCTGGTTCAAAGGAGTTGACGTACGACGGTTCTGGTCCAGATGAACCAGTCATGTGGTATAGACAGACCATCGGACACGCCTGCGGCCTCATCGCCCTCTTGCATAGTGTAAGTAACGGTACGGCCAAGGATTTCATCAGCCCAGACTCGCTCCTCGATAAGATCGTCAAGGAAACACGGGATCTCAAACCCCTTGCGCGTGCCGACTTCCTCTACAATTCGGTCGAACTGGAAAAAGCCCATATGGACGCAGCCGTAACGGGAGATTCCGCGGCGCCTACTAGCCAGGAACCTGTCGGGTATCATTTTATCAGCTTTGTCAAAGGTTCAGACGGTCATCTCTATGATCTAGAGGGGGGTTGGGGTGAACCAGTCGATTGTGGTATCTTGGATGAGGGAAATGACCTCCTCAGTGATCAGGCACTGGAGGCTACAGTCAAGAGATACACCAAAGTTGCCGACGGGAACCTAGAGTTCAGCATCATTGCTCTATCAACAGTCCCAGAGGAAGACTAGCTAGGGCAGGGTAGCTACGGGGCAAGAACTGAAGCTATAGGGCTACTCGTTTTCTTTCATAGCTACTCGCCATACATGGCTGACACTCACGTCACTCAGCGACAAGATCTCCCACTTGATACAACAACACACCAGGCTGGCATACAATTAAACCTCTCTCACAGTAAAGTTCTACGGCCCATTCTAGTGACCACCTAGTTTCCAGCGTGACACAGAGATAAGAACAGTTCCATATGTCCCATGCAAAAAGGAACTCTTGAGTACATCCACAAAATTACACAAATGAACATCCGCCAATATATGCTCGACGTCAGAATGTATCAACACATACTCCGACTTGTGACACGGCTTTATTTATTGCAGTGCAGCAATAATTCAAACGGGTTCCTTCGCTCTCCAATGATTTTCTCCTGCATATATCACGGCAGGATTGAGCTATGTTACAGCAATTGCAGACTCAAAACGGTGTAGACCCCAATTGGTGCTCAGTCTATGTCGGTAGTTATTGGGTTGGCCTATATTCATTGCTGTATAGTTCATGTTATCTGCTAGATATCATGGGACCCATGGTAACTTGTAAATGCAACCCAGGATTAAAGTCGACAAGTTTCTTTGCTGGACTCTTGTACCTTCAGAAGGTGCCCCTATCCTAGACAGTCCTGGACATCTCCAGCCCCGATCAACCCGTTAGAAGTTAATTCTACATTAGATTTCGGAACGCGGCAGTACGTCTGTTACATGCATTATCGGATATGCAGCTGGCCGCTTGCCACGTTGTGAGGCATATGCACAAGTGGACCTCCAACTATTCGAACTCTGTACAACAGTCTAGTTCCGGTACTCTCTACACGTCTATTCTTACTGTTGTGTTGATGCTTTCCTCTACATGTGCTGATAAAGCATCCCCTTCATTCCTTTCTTCTCTGTGACTAACCAGACTTGGGTCTTTGGTAACTACTCAACACAACTACATGACCTACATCATGGGTCGTTGCGTTTCGTCATAGGCGATAATCTATACTGAAGAATGCAAAATAGATTGAGTCTCTCAGAATTCTCAATTCAAGTTTCTGCGGTATGATGGTGAACACAGATGACAGTAAGCTTGTCTCTCAAAAGCTTAGCAGAGGCTTCTTGAGAGACACGGCTTAGACAAACTAGACATCGATAGTATGCCAAAAATGGCATTGTAAAAACGAGTCCTATGACCATACGTTCTCTTGTCTTGAATATTGCTACATGACATCAAATAATTTCTTATGCGCCTACCCTGTACAAAGCAAACACTTGTATTTCCACGACTTTAGTGCAAAAGCAATATACTTATTTCACCCGTAACTGACTATACGTACAGTTGAGAGAATTTCGTTATTTCAGCACATAATTAAAATTACAATACAGTAGCCAGTCGCGATGCGTTATTCAACAGTACCTACCTAATGTTATGAAAAGCACTTGCACGCGAGCAGATCGATAGCATGTGAAGTCATATCATGTTCACGTGTGTACTTCAGTGACATTGGCTACCAAATGGGCCCCTCTCTCCTAATTATACGATCCCTGGACATGTCGATCTCTACAAGTCTCATTAAACCACTTGCTCTGTCATGGTGTTCTAATTAGACATAAGAACATATCGCGGGTTAGTATCCCGTTGTCGCAGGGATACGTGGAAAACAACTAAGACATGCATGATCAGCGCCGGAGTATCCGTAGGTACTGATTTGGACTGGAGGTGGGTGATGAGGTACGGATTATGTACTCCGTACAGCCCGTTCATATCATGATGTGCTGACGCCCGACGGGCACATGCAATATTCTAGAAATCCCATGGAGAGACCCGCTTAGGTACCTGGGTTGAAGATCCCCCTGTGATGTCAAATTTAGCACGCGCCCCATTTTACTTAACTACTGGGTCCAGCGTAACGTGGTTCAGGCCACGGCCGTTTTTTGTTTTTATTTTCAGCTCAGGCAGGACGATCATTGTCCTGAAGAGTTAAGCCCAACGCGGTTCAGCCTTGTGCACATGTATGGACGGAAGAGAGGATAATAACGAATATAATTCTCGTAGATAAAGGCCCGCCAAAACCCATACTCGAATACCAACCAGCCACTGCACCAAATGACCGAGCATTAAATAATCATCATTTTATTGCCGAGGACGAACATGGAAAATGTGAGTCGACGGGTGGGATGATAACCAATAGTGTCGAGGGAATCTGTGTTTCCAGCACCAAACGATTTAAGCGACGCCTAAGCGAGGATAAAGCGATGGGTGCGCACCTCTTGTAGATCATACTAAACAACGGTGGCCCGTAGGTGGTTCAAGATCATGGCGGGAGTAGGGGAGATCTGGTAAGGCCCCTTTGTCGGATTCTCACCTGTTTATTGACTGGCATGTCCACATATTGATGAGCTGATCGTCAATGACTGTAGCTACTCAAAGCTGAGCGCATGTGTGATTGGAGAGCTCTCGGAGACCCTTGGTCTGGGCGACAGAAAGTCCTGATATCTCAGCCTCACTTTATCTGTTCAGTCGTGGAGTGGATACAGCGGGAAGAAACAAGAAACAGGCATGTCACATAATGCGTCGAGCTTCAGGCAAATTTGTGATACATGAATGAGGAGCGGCAGATAAATAAGTGTGAGAAGGATTTGTGAACACTTAGACACAGACATAGACAGGCCCAAGCCTACCTTGTCTCCGGTGGAACCAGACCCGAAAGGATGGGTCCATCAACACAGGGAGACGAGAGTTTTTGATTCATTCCTTTCAAGGATTGAGAGTGACTGCCTAAAATACCAATACTTATGACAATGGCTTCTCTGCCAAGTTTTCGGTGTAGATGTGATATTGGTGATGCTGACCAGCTCATCACCGGTCGTTCATTTTCGCTGCACATATGGAGCAGTAGTGAAGCGTGCTACAGTGCATTGCAGTGCATTCTGCAGCCAGTCGATAGCTTCAATTATTACAGCAGGGCCGGCAGCCGGCAGCAGACAATAGAGCAAGGTCGGCAGATCGACGATGTGAAAGAGAGCAAGCAACGTGACTGGTCGGATCAGAGCGGATCAAGCAACGCCTAAGGACGGCTAGCTTGAACGGTCTATCCCGGGGCATGGAAGTATAGTTTTGCAGTGTAGCCTCATTGGGCTCAGTGTTGAGCCTCGCTCACTAAAATAGGAGTGGTTTCGTGGACCTCGCCCACGTTGGAAAAACGCCAATACTCGGTCCTTATCCCTGACCCTGGCTCTTTTAGCTGGCTAGAATCTAAACTCGTCCCATGTCCATTTCATCGTCCTGCCAAAATTGTCCAAAGAAGTTTGGTTCTGTCTGGCCCTACGTCATTGACTGCGCCGTTGGACAAAAACTACTGCCGGACCATCCGGAAGACGAAAGTTCACATTACAGCTATCATAATTAAACAGAATGCTCCTAAGCAAAGAGATTAGGCGTCACTGCAAGGAAATAGGGGCTTGCAGGTAGGGCGAAGTATGGGATGGGACATAAACAACAACAAAAAAGCTTGTTCTACTCCTTCTTTACCAGTAGGTACGCGTCCATACATATTTGGACCACACTGAAAGACGCGTACTCGTAACTAACTACCTAGTAGTGGGTGGTGACGGAATGTGGGTTTATCCTGCAAGGTACAGCACGACAAGACAGGGGATATGTCCAGGATCCACGATCGATCTAGTCAGTAAGTACCTCAAAGGTACATGGTCAGTACATACATACTTTACTGTTGTCTCTTTAGTCTATCATCAGGCTCTTCCGTATTTTATTCTGCTCTGCTCTGAGTCGGAGACATCGATTCAGTGACTTTGACAAATTCCACAAGCTCCATCAGTGACATTGTGAACTGTCAAGGAAGCTAATTAATCGAGTCTGCCAAGTAACTGGCACACACTATCCAGTTTGGTGTTGGGGGAATACCAGTTTAACCCCCCTGATAGCCCTGGCAATCGTGCCATGGCAGCGGAGCAAACGCGTATCAGGACCGCTGCTCCATATGATGGGGATGGGATTTACTGCCAAAGCCCCATACATGCCTGGAGAAGAGAAAATTCGATGCTGTAATATCCGTAGCTCTTCATGCATGGTTATGCCTTTCGGAGGAGAATAGTGTCAAAGTCTGCAACTTTAATTATACTTAGGCCATAGTATAGACGGGGATATTGATTCCGGTTTTTGAGTGTAACAATGGACGGAAGCTAGCAGCTTGAATCTTGATTTCCATCTATCCGTCGTAGATGGATGCTATTATAGGTATCTACGGAGTAGCAGTAGCAGGACAAGTAGATCACCCAGTTCCCTACCTTTGCAGTGTATTGTGTCATGCGTGCTGGGTTGAGAAGCATTTTCAGATGGATAAAAAGTCAACTAAATTTGCTGACATCATCTTACTAGCCCAATCAAGAAATGGCCGTTGAAACGAAGCGGACAACAGTAAACTCAAATGCTAGGCTGTTGGGGTTCTAAAATAGAGCGCAAGAGACGGGAATGGACAGGGCGCGACTGCCCCCACCAGTCGATATCGGTATTGTTTCAAAGCTTCAACACCAAATGAATGCTTTGCATACCATCCTCTTCGACTCTGTATAGCTTCGACAAGTTGCACTAGCAGTCATGGCTGTGAAAGGCCGCTCGGTACTTACAGAAAGCCCTTTTTATTTGAAGAGGGTAGCAGATAAGAAACCGCTTTGCCCGCACAACCCAAAGCAAGCGGAGGATGTTTAATCCCCGGTTGGTGGAGGGTGGGAATTATTCCGTTTATCCACTACTGATTATCTATACTTGGCCAGTTGTTCTTCTTCTGTCTTGGGTTATCCGTCTGCGTTCTCCTCTTCGTGGCGCAGCATTGTGGGATGCCTGCGTGTGCTGTGCGATGCTCCACGGCGTTGAACTCTACACGAGGTTTTGGTCGCTCTGCATCTTGGCCAGAGCGGATAAGTCAAGGATGTTATCTTTGGCATGTGCTCGCTTCGCTTTCTTGATGATAATGCGATGCTACTATAGGTGACTTGTGGCGAATTTGGATACAGCCACCCATGTCGAAAACCGATTGAAATGTCATCCAAACTGTGCACACACACACACATATGCAATCGCTATTAGTTGTATTATAGCAAAATCTCCGTTGTTGGTGCATCCATGTCAGCAAGACAAAAGTAGTCGTAATAGCAGAGAATCCTATTCGAGATTAGGACAGGGACAGGACATATTGTTGAGGGGTTTCAGAAGCTGGTTGTCTGCATGTTGGTTAGTTTTTCAACACAGAATCTTCGGATGGCGACATCACATCATTTTACCCGTTGCATTGGCGTGTTGTACTGTAGTTTACTCCTCCTCCAACAGCGCAGCCCTGTGCCGCATGTGGACGTGAGAACGGGATGTTGCTTGTGGGGATCACAATAGCAAATCTGGTCTCGCTATGTGTGTGTGTGTGGATGGTGAGGGCCCTACGGCTCTAGGCAGGCAGTCGAGAGGAGGCGGTTTGGGTTTGGGTTTGAGTTTGGGCTGAGCAATCGAGTCAGGGTGCCATTGATTTACTGTTGGAAGCTTCTCGCTTCTGGGGTTTGCTTCGTATCCATTAGGTGGTAGAGTGTTCGTATGTACGGATAGACCGTGCCTCATCGATTCCCCTTGTTTCCTTCTCCCTTGACTGAACAGCAATTTCTCCTCTCCTCCCTCGCTCCTTTCTTTTCGACTTTTGTTTTTTGAATTCTGTAAACTTCAATTTTGCTGCATCAACGACCGACCACTCGCAGCTTGACGTCCTTTTTCCCTCTTTGGATATTTCGGGCAGTGTGGTGGCGTCTGGGGAAATAATCAATACCTACCTATCACCGACACAGGTGGAAAAGAAATCGAGAGCGGAGTCCGGACGAAACGCAAAAAGACGAGGCGAACTCGACCGAAACGAAACCAAGGCGGACAGCGAAACAAAACGATCGAGCTGGTCGAAAATAAGAATAACGATAATAACGACAACCAAGATCGAGTCATCATTCTCAAACTTCGGGTCATTCTAGACGTTTGAAGTGATTGATTAATTAATCTCGAACCGTATTCGACAGACAGGCGCCTGTCTCGGACGAACGAAACAACTGTACACCAAGACAGCCTGATATTGATTTGTTTGAATATCGACGGATCCTTTCCTTCAAGCCTCATCAGCATTTCGGTCTGTATAATCTTTTAATCAAGCTTAAGCTCGCGTACATTCTCTACGTTGTGGGGACGAACACTCGATTCATTGGGTCCCTCACATCCGCCCGCTCCGCCCGCAGTTCGCACCAACCGATTCATCCTCGCCGGGGTATCTCTACAGTACAGTATTGGTACATACAGCATCCATGCTACGGGGCTCCGTGGACTAACAGCAAGTCTCGAAACGAACATAGGCCTTCCGTGTCCCCGTCGTCAGCATTCGTCACTGCGTTCGCGCCACTGGTTTTTATTCTATTTTTTATTGTTGGGTTAGGAAACAACTCAATTGAAGGGGATCACTGAACTACTGCGAGAGCAAGGAAACCATCAATCAGAACTTGTAAGTTTGGTCAATTTTTTACTATGAACTGTCTGAGGCTGGTAAGCGTTACAACCTCGTATCAATTGAGTTTATGTAGCATGCAGACAGCATCTGCTGCTCATCATGACTTGAAAGTCTATCCATCATCCCATTCTCCTCCATCCCTTCCTTCACGCATGTCACAACCTAGCCCACCCCTCTATTAATTGCTCATCACCAATCCCTTGTCTCGTCTGTCGTTGGCATTTGTCTGGCCACAGCAGAATCAAATACGGGGTTTGCATTTCTTTGAGTGGCCTTGATTTTTGGGGTTTTCTTCTTCTTCTTCCCCTTCTTCACAAAATCACAACCACAACCACAATCGTATACATCCTTCCTCACATCTCATTTCGTCACCCATCCATCCTCTGTCATCTAATTTGATCCTCCCAACCACTAACAGCTCATGATATCCGTCTTCACTCCTTCGGACTGAGCCACTCCCGCAAATCGCACATGCCGCTACCTCGTCGAGGCCGGGGTCCCCTTGTCTTATTTTTCCTGTATCTAAGCCTCTCTGCACATACCTACCTTGTCGCTACATAGTGTGTACAGCACGCACTTATTGCTTGTTGCTGAGACTGACCCCTTGTCAAGCTTGGTCCTCTTGGTACCTACTTTGTTGGCCTATCTTTGTCCACTCGCATTTTCCCTTTCTCCCACACGCCTCTAACTTTCCTTCTTCTTGTCAAGATTGCCTAGCCTCCCCTCCCCGGAGCATCGCATTGCATTGCATAGCATAGTTTCTTGAATACCCCCGGCACCCAGAGAGATTACAGTGGCTGTCTCGTCAAGTACACTTCAGGTAGGCACTACGCCTTTTCTTTCTCGGCGGCGCCTTACACCCCTGCCACCTCAATCCAAATTGAGACCCAATCATTCACGAGCCATATCATCATTTACACAGCCAGCCAACACGCACGTACTGCACTGTTGCTCAGATCAGAAACCGAGAGGGACCCTCTCTTTTTCATCAAGCCGAAGCTGATTGATTCAAGGCAACACGAGGCTCTCCAGTACACTTCCCTGGACTTTCGCCTGTAGTACGTACGACTGCGAAAGAGAAATCGGAGGCCCGCCGTTCCCGCACCGATACCTAGTACCCAGAGCCAAGTCCGCGCAACTTGATCCGCGCCCGCTGTGAGATTTCTAAGCCTGCTTGATCGAGCTCCAATTCTCTTGTTGCAGCTTCTCAGCTTAACCAACCCACTCTCGCTCCTATAATCTGTCCGACTACAATCCCCAGATAATCTCCCACCCCCCATTTGGTGCAGCGTCCACCGAGACCATCTCAGCTCTCGTCCCACTCGTCACACTCACTACTTACCGACCGTCAACTTCTCGTTGCTTCGTTACCTATCGCGAATTGACGCACGAAACAACACTACAGAACACCCCTGGCACGCCATCCTGCCGGTTACGCCACGATTTTGACCCCGTCGCTCGTTGTTTCTACCGCTGGCTGTCACTTCTGCCGCCTTCATCTCTCGCCTGCGACGCCTTCCTGGCACAATTCCTATTCGACAATCTCCCTCTTCCGAGCCGCTATATGCACACTTGAGCTGGACTATCGCCTTGGATTCTCGTATCATTCTCGTCGCTCACATTATCACCCTCAGAAAACGGCAATCATCGTCACTAGAAGCTTATCCATACCCTGCCATCCACTAGGGAGGTACTCCGGATCTCATTGCGTTGTGTCGTGGTACCCAATATACGCCCCGAGGCTACGGGTCCGTCGTTAGAAACCGCTCCGCTACACCCTCACTGGCCTAGGCCACTATTCCACATCAGGACCCGCCAGACACTATGGCGCCTGTATCGCCCCGGCTCAAGATTCTATCAGGTTTGTCGTTTCTTTTCTTACAATTCTCCCTTCAAATCTAGAGCTAGTTCACGCAGAAACCAGCTGGCCTACCATTCCTTCATTAGTTCAACACCGCCTCTTGCCATCTTTCCTATCTTCCTTGTTCTCTATTCACTCGTTTGACTTCATAATCTCACGGCAACCGTCAGGACGGTTGTTCGTTTAGCGACCCGCCTTTACTACCCATCATGGCGAACCACGAGCTAATGTCTGTTTGTTCAGTGGGAGGAAACCCAGTTTCAGCGTTCTTGTCATGGAGACTTCAGGCCACCAATGCGTGTGATGTGACACTCGTTTGGAAATCTGGCTACGACCATGTGGCACAATATGGAATCTCGTTCAAGTAAGTGAATCAGAACATTCAACTTTCGACCACATGCTAATTGAAGTCTCAAGGTCCCCAACATTTGGTAACGAAAGATTCAAGCCTCGGCATGGTATGTCTTCCCCTGCTACCGGGCTTCTTTGCAGCATGTTAACATGTCAATCGCAGTTGTTCGAAATCCCGAAGATGCCGCCAGCGCACGAGACGGTCCCTTCGACTATGTAGTACTTTGCGTCAAGGCTTTGCCTGACGTATACGACCTCGCCTCCGTTATCGACTCGGTCGTGACTCCTCAACATACATGCATTCTCGTTAACACAACACACACACTCGGCGTCGAAGCTGCCTTGGAGGAGAGATTTCCTACCAATGTAGTCCTGTCACTCGTCTCAGGTGCCGAACTTACACAACTCGGCCAGAGTGAATTCGAACACAAGGGCCCAACCGATATCTGGATCGGTCCAGCTACTACTCCCAACAACATTCCAAAAACTATACAGGAGGATATGGCTCAGGCTTTAGCGATGACACTTAGCTCCGGCCAAGTAGAGTGCAAGGTCTCACCAAACATCCGTCAACAACAATACGAAAGAGTCATAGGGTATGTGTTTTGCATCATGGAATGGAACCTAGCTAATTAAGTACAGACCTATCGCCTTCCATCCCATCAGTGTTATCTTTGAGACGCCCAACCATGCCCTGCTTTTGGAAAAGGTTGGTGTTAAGGACATGGTGTCGGACGTCATTGATGAGCTGCTTCGCCTAGCCAACGCCAGCGGTTGTAAATTTGAACCCGACTTCAAGCAGAAGACGATGGATGAGATGACCAAGACTTCAGGGGAGAGCATTATGTGGCAAGACTACGTTGCTCGAAGACCGATGGAAGTTGAGACTTACTTAGGCTCGCCTATCAAGTTGGCCAGGGACTCGAACATCACACTCCCTCGGATCGAGACCCTTTATTCAATTCTCCATAACCTCAACCTTGTCAACCGCAATAGACCCAAGCCTGGCGACCCGAACGCGAACATAATGCCGCCCGCGTCCCCCTCAGCGCAGACAGTTCCCCGAATGCCCTCTCAGAACAGCCACCGCCCTATGATGAACGGAATGCCTAACGGCAACGGAATGCCACCTCGTCAGCCCAGACCTCGAAACTCGTCAAATTTCAGCCAAGGTGGTATGCGCCGTGGTCCACCACCTATGAACGGCGGGCCACCCAATGGCTATGGCCGAGGCCCTCCTTCTATTAATGGCGGTGGATCGCGTCAGCCTTCCAGGAGAGGTTCACTGGAAGAGACCAACTTGGAGGAGTTCTCTCACCTAGTACTTTACGACGATATTCCTGAAGGCTCTGAACCATCCGTCACCGGAGATCCCTCAGATATCAACATTAGGGAGCGAGAAATGGCTTTACGGCAGCGAGAAATGGCTCTGCGCGAGCAGGAAATGCGAATGCGTCGTGGACCACCTCCATCCGGCCCCCCGGGAGGCCCTGGTCCCCGCCGTGGTCCTCATCCTATGCGCAACAGCAAGCAGGTGTTTGACGACGATGATGACGACGACGATGATTACTTTGACCCCACGGCTAACGCTGCCGCTCCTATGATCGACCCAGACAATTTTGACATGATGAGTGTAACATCAAGAAAGAACCGAAAGGCACCAGGACCTACTCCTGGTCAATTCCGCCGTAACCCCGATGATATGCCACCTCCCACCAGAGGTGGGAGGTTCAGACCCAACTTTGGACGCAATCGATCCAGTCAGGTTGGCGGCCATAGCTCTATGACAACCGAGAACATTCTTGAAGATCCTCTCATGAGCTGCTCCTCCGATCGATACGGATCAGTCGATCGTGGAGCAATGAATGCAGGCTCTCGAGCAAATTCGCTGACAGCCTCAAGGCTAGACGACATGCAGTACGGCCCGGGTCCCGGAGGACCTCCCGGGATGAATGGTGCATTCCCTCGACGCGCAAGTCAATCCCCTGGGCAGCCGTACCCTCCATCGATGCGTGGCGGCAGCCGCCGAGGATCGCCACCAGGTGGCTATGGTCCTCCCCCCGGTATGAACGGACGGCCATCACCCCCTGATGCTATGCGCCAACCTGTCCCCCGACATCCGCCCGGGCAAGGAAACTCAGTAGCACCACAACAAGTTGAACAACATATAGGGGTGAGCGCCCTCCATCAAACTAAGCCTAGGAATGTTCGCAGTCTGACGGGTAGTGCGAGCGCCAGCGCGGGCAGTGGTGAATTTGACTCCGAACAGTCTGCAAACAGCAGCCAGGGCAGCTTGCCCCCACGACCCCCAATCGGTGTGCGTTAGGATACGCCTTGACGGCGGTGATATCGGGGGAGCTGTTGCCCAACGTTGGACGAATGAGGCTTCGAGGTTCTGATTTTCGCAGTTACGGAGTTCCGGTTATGCTTTTTATGCCGCCAACAGAGGACCATGCATTCATTGGTTTACTCGTTGGACCTGTTGAGGCCATTTGTACTACATTTATTCATCTGGCTTGAACAACTATACGACACGCCACTCGGCGAAGACGACCCTTTTTTCTTTTTGTTTTTATTATACGCCCCAGCTCCATCAGAAAAACGCAACGACACGACAAAAGTCACAGTCACTTTGGACTATTCTCAGACTCAATGTCTTTTTTTAATTATTCCGTTCCCAACACATTCCGTACATACACATTGAACGATCAAACAGAATAGCCTGTCTTTGGTAATACCGCATTGGAATCATGGATTACGTTCTGGTGCTTTTCAGCATATAATCAATCGTCCGTTGTTACAAGCCCTGTTGAGACAAGCTTGTGCCAATGGATTGGGGTTCCAACGAAGACCGAAACCCATCTTTGCGATGACGATTTGGGAAAAAGTAATTGAAGGGCTGGTGGTAAATGGGCAAAGCGAAGGCATTGCAGAAGCTGAGCATGCCTTTGTTTTTCTTGGTTGTTGAAGTGCCCTCCCGGATGTTTGCATGGAAATGTCATGAAAAAAGCTGGGTGGAGGTAGCAAACAGGGAGGGACTATGAGCCATTGTTTTCTTGATGGGTTTACATAAGTACATTAGACTAGGATGGTTGTTTCTTTTTCTGGTTAATCTGTTCATTGCGAGAAGTCATGGGATGTGGGTAGGAAACTTGTCCACGAGCCTCAAGAGTTTCTGTTGGAAACATACATAGATACGAAACAGTAGTAGGCACTGATGAAATACATTGAAAGAAGTTCTACAGATACTCCTCGTCCAAACATAATCAGTCTTGACAATTTCTAGCATTCATGGTAACTGTGGTCAAGGTAAATGTGTGTATGAGAAAGTGTATGGTATAATCATAATTAATTATTGTAGACAACGGCTTATTATGTCAACAAGGCCTAATACGTCAATACGATTGTAGCTAGAATAGATATGAATAACGCCATAGGTGCGTAGGCTGCTGTTCTCGTGCCGGCACTGGGATCTTCACTTCCTTCCGTGATATTCCTCGCACGCAAGCACAACACCGTGGGCTGCAAGACATCACCCAGGTCATAATACAACGGCGAGCGGCGACCCCAGTTGATTATTACAGTCCAAACACCTCGAACAGCTTCCTCGTAAGCCTCCTCCTCGGTCTTCGCAACATTGCTTGATCCTATGAGCTGCGGACGAGTGGAGAAAAGGGTGCTGCCGTTGAACTGACTACTGAAGTTCCCAACTGTATCAAGGTTAGGACTTCGTTTCGAACAGAAAGAAGAGAGATAGATAAAGCTGAAAAGATAGACTTACTGCTGCCGCTACCTGTGGTGCCCGACCCTCCATACCACTTCTTACATTCAGAAGGGACACTGGGGACGGTTCCACATTTCTGTCTATTATTGATATAGATGTTTGCAGAATCCTTGATGGACTCAATGCATTCTTCAGAAAGAAAAGAACTGCAGTCTCCGTCGTCATGTTGAGCATCGCCGGTTGCTCCAGAAGTGAGAAGCCCAGGAGGCCAGAAAGTCGCACAGGCCTGCCAGCCGGTAGAGTTGGACTCTGGCAACTTCATCCCATCCGGAGCTTTGATGCTGATATCGGTGCCTGGATATGGAATGCTCTCTGGGTCAGGGTCGTCGGCGATGTTAGCCACTCGAATGGTAGCCGACCAGCCGCCGGCAGTTTTATTGGGCGGGAAACTATCCGATACATCATAGGCGTTGAAGTAATATGTTCCCGTTGCATTGGCATCTTCAAAGCGAGCTTGCCATTCGTTGGTGGTCAGGTTCACACCAGGTGGTACGCCAATGCCGTTATGACCACGAAACGCGACAGCTAAGGAGGCCAGGGCCGTCAGTGAGATAGTTGTCTTCATAGCAGATTACGAATAGTAGTACAATAGAGATACGATATGCATGAACTAATCACATATATTTATGAGGTACTTGATGCCTTGTTATATAGACAACATCCAGCATTTTGATCGACATCAGTTTGTGCCCCCAAGAGGATATTCAATGCCAATGCTTGGCATCAAAATATCCTTGGGGCTGATTTGATGTCCTGGAAGGCTGAGCGACGTGTTGGTCCTGGATTCAAATCCTTCGTGTCTGGGCCAAGCTGGGCTGAACAGTTTACTGGTGAAATATGTCTGGGCAGACTGCTACGTCTGAATCGAAGAAACCGCATGGTCCAAGTGACATCATTCCGCCCAGGTATAGAGGGCGCTCTTGGGACTTGTTGTTGTTCTGCAACTTATCATTCTTCCATGTGTTTCTTCTGGACTTCTTCCTGAGCTCCCTTCTTGTACAATTGTGAACATGACAAGAGTGAAGTCCCAGAAATGCTCTCAGTTCTTGCAAGAACCACAGAGGCCTTAAATCAAAGAGTGACCTACATCCTATCTTCATTCTCAAGTCGAAATTAGTAGGCGGTTTGTATTTAATGGCAATTTGTTTGTTGCTGCAAGTTGCCAAGACAAGAGAATACGCGTGCACACACAATGTGCCTTTGCTTAACATCATAACTTAGTTATGTGATGGTCTAAATTCACCGATCGGCCGTTATCCTTATTCAACTTGCTGGTCGGTCAGACCCAAGGCTGACTGTTGGTTCTTTAGAGGTGGTGCCGGGGACTACCAGATTCGGGAAGCAATCGCCCAAATCGGCGTATGCTAACCAGCACATAGAGGCGGTATACATCATGTTTTTACCTATGAAAATAGGTCTATATAACATGGCATGATTTGATTCTTTAGAAGAAAGCCATATCATATCTTTAATTGTTAGAGAAGCTGAAGCCTTGGCTTTCTGATTGTTAAGGCAACTATGTGATTCAGTGATTGAGCCAATGAGATTGTCAAGTGCACGGGTCTGTTAACTCACTCAAATGACCCCGCCTGTATGTAAACAAACCACCATCAATATCAACCTTTCAAGTTGTTTGCAGCTTTTGTAGCTCTCAAGATTCCAACGCACAAGATCTGAAGCATAATTCGTATTACGAGTCCGATCCGATCACATCAACTTGACGCCGCACATACTTCCAGGCGGTTCACTGATCTTAACGAGCACTCGATTAGAAGTGCGCCAGTCCATTCTGTCACCTTTTCCCATCATTCATTGAAAACCATCTGCAAAAACATCAACATGGCTACGCGCAACGTGACCGGAGCTCACGTACGACAGAGCATGATAGCCAGTGGAGGCGCCGTCAAGGCCAGACAACTCGTGAGTTCTTCAAAACCTTGTTTTGAACTCTCTTATTTGTTGTTATATAATTAAAGCAATACCATACTCGAGTTTCACAGTCTTTCTTTGTGCTAAAACTGCTGGTCTAACATTTTTGTGCTTGTAATAGGCCCAACTTAACTCGCAACTTGCTCAACTATCATCAAATCTCTCCGACACAGAAAACCTGTTACGCATGACAAGCGTTCAGGCGGAAGCAATGCGGGGACTGGGCAGCTGGCACGGCGGACTGTAAGTGATACCATCAGGAGTTTCTATAACTCCATATATGAATAGCATAGCTTACAAGAGACAGGTTCATGGCAGCAAGCAAGGTATTGGGAGAGGAGAGTGTGAAAGAAGCTGGGCAGCCTGGAAAATAACCACGATAAAGTTGATGCCACACGAATATTAGTTTTATATTTATTAATAGAAAGGCGCGAGGATAGAGCCCAGGCGGTGTCTTTCTCGATCTTCTGTCTTCCCAACATTATCCCACTTGTAATGGCTTGAGCTACTAGGTGTAAAACACCATACCCTGATTCCTGATATGCTGCAACATACCTTGACACTCTAGATCTGATCCCTACTATTACAAAGCTTCGGAGAGCCGCATGGTGCTGTTCTTTTCATCTATACCAACATGGGCCAAGGCCAGTGGCACATTTGGACCATGTGCCTTTCATTCAGCGCCTTTCAGTGTTAACGGCCTGGAGGCTGATCATGCGTTGCTGGGATTGAACAGTAAGACTTTATTTACTTCCAGCTCAGGGTCCTGGAGTCTGACCTGGCGTCTGACTCGGTGTCTGATATGGCGTATCATTTGGTGTAATCTCCATCGAAGAGTTGCATCCCCTGGTCTCGTTGCTGCTGTCTTCTGTACCTTCTTGTCGTTCCTGGTTGCGCAGAGCTTTCCGCTTCTGTCTCGGCGCACTAACAGGGTATCTCTTTACGTTGCCGCACGTCCTGCACTTGATACTCAAAACATCGGCCCATGGTTTTCTGCCTCCTTTGCTAGCATTCTCCACGGTTGATGTGCAAGTATCACCCTCAATCTGCAGAGTGTCGCAAAACTTGCATATGGCTTGTTTCATAGCCGGGCTTTGTCGTATCTGTGCTTTCTGTGTCACAGCTCGTAAGTCTGTCACGGCTTGGCGAGACAGGTTTTGCAAGGCCTTTTGCTCGTTTTTTGTTGACGCAGAAGCACTGTGCTCCTGGCCTGAGGTTGAGGATTTTGATAGAACATCTTGCCTGACTAGAGATTGTTGCTGAGCGAGATACGAAGCTGCTTGGTAGAGATACGATGCTCTTGAGTATATGATGCGGTTTTGAACGCTCTTATTCTCCTTGGCCTTCGCCATGAGGACTGACAATTTTAGGATATTTCGTTGAGGAAGCGTACAGATTGTAAATTAATTCTCAGTAAAGCTTATTGCGCCTAATTCTCACGTGCCAGTGCATGCCGGAAAATTTTACACTGTATTAAGCTTCATCACGTGATAAATGAAGCACAGGCCTCGTGGCCAGCAGCGACCTTGCACTGCTCCTGCCTGTTTCTGGCACCTCCCTTCTCAGCCTCAACAAAGACTCTTTCAAGTCATCCTTGGAACGAGACTGGGTTCGACTTATCTTTTCCCCATCTCATCTCAAATCTGCTTCATTCATCGTTTTTCTAATTCAGTGGCACACCCGGCCACATCTTCGACTCTACGGCGACGCGATTCGAACGCATTCGCGTCAGACTCGTCATTGCAGCTCCGCTGCAGAGAACAGCTTTCGCGATAGCTTCCACACCAACAGTCTAACAGCTCGTGAATCACAACCAAAATGTCTCACGAGGAAGATCTCATCGATTACTCCGACGAGGAGATCGGTGGCAACGAGACCGCCGCGACTGCCTCCAACGGCAAGAAGGGCGAGCTCGCCGCCGGTAACAATGTCGACAAGAAGGGCAGCTACGTTGGTATTCATTCGACCGGTTTCCGCGATTTCCTCCTGAAGGCTGAGTTGCTTCGCGCCATCGCCGACTGCGGTTTCGAGCATCCATCGGAGGGTCAGTCCTGATATTCTAATACCCTAAGTCATCATATCCCTTTCCTTCAAGCGTTCGTCCATCTCGCAAGCAAGAACAAATGGCCAAATATTTTCCGCAATTGTTATCGTCGTCGTCAAAGGTGGTTCAGGAAAGTTTTGAGGTGGTCCGAGCATCCGGGCGGAA
This sequence comes from Fusarium pseudograminearum CS3096, assembly GCF_000303195.2. Lineage (NCBI taxonomy): Eukaryota > Fungi > Ascomycota > Sordariomycetes > Hypocreales > Nectriaceae > Fusarium > Fusarium pseudograminearum. Next base: position 2,211,373 of record NC_031952.1, on the reverse strand, counting down.
TGAGCGAGAGACGTGGCTCTCCGCGAAACCACAACTTTGATGTCAAGATTATCGCGCGAAAGCGGATAAGACATCATTCGTTGTTGCGAACGGATTTCCTGGATAGAGACAAGAGCGAACCGAGAAAAACTTTCAAGACATCAAGGAGCTCTTGGTGCTCCTCCGTCACGGTTGCTTGCGCGACCATCTGGCCTTTAGGTGTCGACCTTCGGGTTACTATCACGCCCTTCTGTATCACCGCATCGGTGGACCGTGCGAGAATTCATTATGGCTAAGCTGCGACGATGGACGGACACTTGACATTACACCCGTCGTTCGTTGCTTCTTAGAAACCCACTCTAACCTCGATTCGATCGACAGTCCAACAAACCTGTATCCCCCAGGCGCTCCTCGGTGGTGACATTATCTGTCAGGCCAAGTCCGGTCTGGGTAAGACAGCTGTCTTCGTTCTTGCTACGCTTCAGCAAGTCGAGCCCGTGAACGGAGAGGTCTCCGTGGTTGTCATGTGTCACACTCGTGAGCTGGCCTACCAGATCCGCGACGAGTACAACCGCTTCAGCAAGTACATGCCCGACATCAAGACCGGTGTCTTCTATGGTGGTACTCCCATCAAGACCGATGTGGAGACACTCAAGAACAAGGAGACCTGCCCTCACATCATTGTCGGTACTCCTGGTCGTCTCAAGGCTCTTGTCCGTGACAAGGCTCTGCGTCTTGGCAGCGTTCGCATCTTTGTCCTCGACGAGTGTGACAAGATGCTCGATCAGCCTGGTGAGCACTTTCCTACATTCCTGGCGGCAAAATACTAACCAGTCAGACATGCGCACTGATGTGCAGGACGTTTTCCGTGCTACTCCTCAGCAGAAGCAGGTGATGATGTTCTCGGCCACCCTTTCCGAGGAAGTCAAGCCTATCTGCCGAAAGTTCATGCAGAACCCTACCGAGCACTACGTCGATGAGGACACCAAGCTCACTCTCCACGGTCTCCAGCAGTACTACATCAAGCTGGAAGAGAAGGAGAAGAACCGCAAGCTCAACGAGCTCCTGGATGATCTCCAGTTCAACCAGGTCATCATCTTTGTGCGCAGCACTGTCCGCGCCACTGAGCTTGACAAGCTTCTCCGAGAGTGCAACTTCCCTTCGATCGCCGTTCACTCTGGTGTCAGTCAGGAAGAACGGTAAGTTGCCATCAATCCGCATGCGTCATACTATTTCTAATTTTGCACAGTATCCGTCGTTACAAGGAGTTCAAGGAGTTCAAGAAGAGAATCTGCGTTGCTACCGACGTTTTCGGACGAGGTATCGACATTGAGCGTATCAACCTGGCGATCAACTACGATCTGTCCAACGATGCCAGCTCTTACCTGCACCGTGTGGGTCGTGCTGGACGATTCGGTACCAAGGGTTTGGCCATCTCGTTCGTCAGCACCGACCAAGACCAAGAGGTGCTCAAGGAAATTGAGAAGCGATTCGAGGTCGCTCTACCGTAAGTTGGCTTGCTCTTTGCTCGCCCGTTCCTTTTACTAATACTTTGCAGTGAGTTCCCCAAGGAGGGTGTCGACGCCAGCACTTACATGGCTTCTTAAAGTGCCCGACAACACTATAGTGGGCACCACCACGACAAGAGCCAACTTCTTTCGCTGCTACGAGCCGATATTAACAAGCTGGGAAATTGGAATTGAGATATTAAGTCAGCGAAGGGCAAAAGTTGCAAACGTTTTAGTCTTGGTCAAATGTATTGATTGTGTTTAAATGGATTCGTACTACGCTATGGTCGGCTCTAGCGAGCCAAGTTCGCTTGCCGTTCAACAAGTATGTGATGTATCTGCCAGTTCCCGAGTCTCGCCACCCACAGAGTGTTGGAAATACCTTTGAGGTTGCTTGTGTGTTGCCTTGACCCCACCACTATTGTTTTGTGACTGGGCAGTATCATTCGTAGCGGAGCTGGGAGTTGTTTTCTTTGTCGCGATGTTGGTCAGATCGGGTATGTCACACATAAGACAAGTTCGGAAAATTCCTTTTGTCGTCTGAGATATGATTTCTCCCGTCAGCACGAACGACACTCGATTTTGCCATGTCCTCAGGGTATCAGAAAAATTGACTGCTAGGAACATAAGAGACAAAATTGTTAGGCCAGCTTATGCTGCTTAGACTAAGGTTTTTAGACTACTTATTTTTATACCTTACGACGTGAGAGGCCAACTTTTCTACTACCCACTAGCGTGTGCATGGTTGGTGGTATGTTCCTGACATGGAATCAACCTTGTGCTTTGCAAGTGCTTATCCTGCCTAGGATGTTTCCAGGCAGATGGTGTCCAGGCTGAGACATTGGGCGTAAGCTAGTTGTATAGGGATTACAGGTATAGGCTCTCTAAGCCGCTCTATCTACTCCGTAGTAATTATGCAATTGCCTTAATGAACTCGAATCTTGCACTGAGCGGTAATACTGTATGTTTTGGAACCAGCGACCGTAACAAGACTAACGATCTTGTGGATGGATTCAAGACTGCCAGTGTCAACTACATACTCCAGCCATGACTGTATCATGAACAGCGCCCTTGACTTCCTTGTCTACCTGTTCGTCCCAGGGAAAGTATGTCAGTTAGAAAATTCTAGGCTATTGCGTTCATATTCGGATTCACTACATTACGATGCAAGCTTGTCCGCCTGATCAACACTCATGATTACCTAACTGGGTAATAAACGCCCCCTGTCTTGCAGCCATACGCCTTTAGAGAATATTCGACATGTTTCTGCAAGGCCTTCTTTACCTTTTAACCTGCAAACTTGCTCGAGTGTAAGCGATATCGGCTTGTGGCTTCTGACATCTTTTGGTTTTGGTTGAGGTTAAGCCTTGTTCTCCATCACTTCTGGAACGGTGCCTAATATGACAAGGTTTTGCTTGACATTCACGATCCAGCACATGATGACGATTCCCTCGACAAGGTAAAGCAGGCAGGATCTATCTGATTTGATGCGTGCTTAATGGCCGTGTGAAACCGACAGAGCAGAGCCAGAGAGACATACATGCGCAAGGCGTGGACAGGGCTAGGCAGCCACGTTTTCGAGCATGTGCTGTGCAGCTGTCTTGAAATCTGACGGTGAAGAGGTCAAGACCAGGGTGTGGATGGGGGGGGGGGGCCATCTTGATGGAACT
>NC_031952.1:2143073-2208116 GCF_000303195.2 Fusarium pseudograminearum CS3096 | reverse complement strand
GTGTGGGGGGGGGGGGTCCATCTTGATGGAACTTTGGAACCCTGAGAGCCATCTCAGATAAGATATCTCAGTCCAAGAGTTCATCAACAGCAGATCATTGCTACCTAAACTCTAAGTTCTGACAACTTTTATACACGTAAGCTACTGGAGGTTTTTTGCTAGAAGAGCACCACATAGCCAGTCGTAACCTCGCACCGCATATGATAGGAAACCTTGGTGAAAGCGGTCGGGGCCCCGAAGCTGCCAGCCGGGGTCCGGAATGTGGGGGGGCATCTGGAAGAAGGGTTCACCGAAGTTTGCAAAGGTAAGGCTCGCACAAAATGGATCCAATCCAACTCGTGAGTGACAACGCACTTGGTCCAACAATGAATGACTGGTGGTTCTCGTGAGTTTTACGGAACCCTCGAGGTCCCGTGAGGAGATCCTCTTTGTGGTACGTCATAGCATCCATTATAGCGAACTCTGTGCTCAGCCATCTGCCTATAGCTGAGGTCCCATCGGGCGGTGCAACAAGCGACGTAAACAACTTCGCCTGCACAATAATAGAAAACACATAACATGGTAAAACTACGATTTGTCAGTGGAGCATTATGACTAGCAGCTAAACTATCCAACGATCCACCTTGTGGTGAAACAGACGCGATGACTGTTGTTATCCAGGGTAAGTCCAAGAGGTAGTTGGTTGAGCTTCGTTACTCAACACATACAAAAGGTGCTCAGCGGCACATAGCAATTCTCTGCATTGCATAAGCGCTTTCATTGCGTGTATTGATTTGTTTGTGTGGAAGCTTACTTCTACATAGAGGCAACCTGTGCTTCGTACATGAGATCTTGTTTTAATCAACCTTGAACACAACCCGAACCCAAGTGTCCAGGTTCAAAACCACCATCACTGACTCATCCGGCTTTTACATGAACTAACTAGAGTACATGCATACTCGCAAGCGGGGTTTCGGCTATGGAGTGTAACATAGTTAACGCACAAAGAAGGTCATATCGAAGACCTTGTCCTTCGAAGTAGCAGAGCACAATCTAGTATTCTAGGCAGATAAAACAACAACCTGTGGTATAGTACGAAAGCGCATGAATAGGCATGTTACTGGGGAATGATGTGAGTAAGGTCGTGATCGGCGAGAATTATAAAAAATGAATTAATATAAAATAGATATATTTAACTGGCTAATATACCTAAAAAGCTATATTAGCCTCTATATAATTTAAATAGCTTATTATCTTCTTTATCTAGCAGTAATAAATATAATATAATATAAAAGACTTACCTTTATATACTCTATAGGCTAACTATAACCTTATTATATTAAGATATTTATATAGCTAAATTAGCAGTTAAGATATTATAATTTAAAGCTGCCTTTAATATATTTCTAATTTAATTATAAAGCTAATCTTTAAGTTTAATCTTATTAATTATAATAATACTTTTATTTATAAGATTAATTAAAATCTTTATACTTTTTATTAAAGTTAAAAAAGGAGGCTTTATAAAGAAGATAATATACCTATATTAGTCCCTAGAGGCTATTATAGTATTCCTTAAATATCTTATTAAAGCTTATATTAAAAGATTACTTAAATTAATAAAGTTAGCCTTTTTAAGACTTATAATAAAGTTAATTTTATTAAAGCTATAGGCTTAATAGCCTTATTAGCCTTATAATATAAAAAAGCTATTATAATATTATAAGAATCTTTAAGTAAAATATTAGATATTTTTTATAATTACTATAAAAAGTAATATATATTATAGCTTAAATAATAAAAAAATTAAAATATTTAATAAGTAATAATTAGCTTATAATTAGTTATTTAAGGTATTAAGCTAATAGTTAAAGCTTAATAAGCTTTTATAATTTTATTTATATATTACTATTTTTAATAATAATAAGGCTATAGGTATAAGTATATATAAGGCTAGTAATTTAATTAAACTTAAAGGTATTAATTTAAGCTAAAAAGATAATAAATTTAAATTATTTATAAGTAAAGATAATAAGGAATTATTATTATAGCTATTATTATAGCCTATATTATTATTAATAGTATTAATATTAATAGATACTTTTATAATACCTATAAACTTATAAAAATAATATATTATTACTTTATATTTTAATAGAAGCTTTTACTAATAAATTTACTATTTAAATATATTTACTTTAGAGATTATTAAAGTAAAGACTATTATAAGATTATTAAGCTTATTTATATAATTAATTACTAATTATACCTTTATAATATAATAGATCTTATAGTAATAAACCTATAGAGTTAATATAAATAATATAGAGGAAGTAATTTCTAATAGAAAGGTAATTTTTAGATTTTTTAAGCTCTAATTAATAAAATTTATATAAAGGCTAATTATACTTATAGCTACTATAATATAAAATAACTATAAAAAGGATATAGATATAAAGAAAGTATTATTAGAGAAGTAATTAGGTAAAAAAATTAACTTTATCTATAGTATTAATAAAAGAAATAAGATATTAGCTAATAAAAAAGGAAACTAATAAAAGAAATTAATTTTAAAGAAAGTAAAGTAATTATAATTAAAGCTTTCTATTTATATTAAAATACTATTAAATATTATTTTATTTTAAATATTATAAGTTATAAAAAGTAATATTTTAATATTAACTTAAGTAAGAAATATATTACCTTTAGTAATATAACTATTAAAAAAATAAAAAAGGAAATAATTTTTATAGTAATTTAACCTTAAATATATTAAATATTATTTTATTTTTCTTTTTTATTACTATTTTATAGGTTTTATTAAGGTATTTATTAATAAGGCTATAATAGGATTAATAAGGCTAATAATTAATTTTCTATTTTTAATTACCTTAATAATAGAAGTTAATATAATTACTATAATCTTAGCTTTTTTTAAGGCTTAAAAATATAAGCTAAATAGTCTTATTATAATTAAATTATGAATCTTTATATTAATTAGCCTAGCCTCTATATAATATATATATAATATAACCCTTTAACTTATATCTTTAATATTAAAATCTTCTATAGCTTCCTTATTTATATAAATATCCTTATTATTAATACTTTTATTACTATTATATTCCTTTTCTATATATCTATAGTATTAATCCTAATTTAAATTAATAATATAACTATAAAGATTTTATAGAGCTTTTCTTAAAACTATCTTATTAATAGCCTCTCTTTATATAGTAAGATAACCTTTATCTTTATTAGTATTTCTTTACTTTTAAATAAAATTCTAAAGCTTATAATAAATATATATAATATTTATTTAATAGATAAATTAATATTTTATAAGGTTACCTTAAAGTATTATAAATTTTCACTTTATATAGCTAAAAACCTATTTAATAATAATCTAAAGTTAAATATACTAAAGGTTATATAGCTTTTCCTTTATTAATAGCCTCTTTAATATATCTCTCTAGTTATTAAAATAATATATTTAACTAATATATAATATAAAAATACCCTTTTATATATTAAAGCCTATATTACTAAAGTAATATTATCCCTTTAATATTAAGAACTTACCTATTAATATAATCCTTATTAATTAAATATTATATAGGTTTCTTTTACTATTAGTAAAGATATATATAAATATACTATTAAATTATATAATAGTAAATATATTTTATATAATTATACCCTTATAATTTTAAAAATATTATTACTTTTTAAGTAAAATCTTAATATATATATATATACTATTAAATATATTAATATACCTATTAAATACTAATACCTTTTTATTTAATAAGACTTTTAATAATATATAGTTATTATTTAATAATATAATAAAAGTAATAAATAATAATATTAAAAGATTAATAATATCTTATATTACCTTTAAAATAGTTCTTTATAAAATATAGAAAAAATATATTATAATTTACTAGCTAATTAATTAATTAAAAATATATAAGGTAATTATAACTTTCTATTTTAATAGTTAATATTATATTAATAGTAATATTATATTCTCTTATAGCTATTTATATAGGCTTTTAAAGGTATATTTATTTAATTAAAATAACTTATAGAATCTTAAGTCTAATCCCTTTAAGAGAGTTATTATATATATTTATATATTAAATAACCCTTTTAAGTTAATAACTTATTAATTTAAATAAAATCCTTATATATAGTAATAATCTTTATATTAATAACTTAAAGAGGTAACTTCTTTAGTAATAAAAGCTATAATAATAAGTATTATATTTTATATTATAATATTATTAAAGCTAATAACTTAAAAAGGTATAATATCTTTAAAATATATTAAAAATAGCTAATTTTCTTATATAAATTAAATAAAGATATAATAAAGATCTTATTAAAAGATCCTTATATTATAATATTAATACCTTAAATTTAAGGTATTAATAAAGCAGTAAAATTTATACCTTAAGTAGTTTAATTAAGGAAAGGTTATTAAAATACTATAATAAAAAGGGTATAGCTAAAGAAGATATATATTAATAGCTTATATAACTTATCTGCTTTTAATAAAATAGGATTAGGCGCTAAAACTGGCTAAATTTATTCTAGTAATAGTATGCTAATCCTCTATTATATCTTTTTCATTAAAATAACGACTCGCCGATCACGACCTAAATCTACAAGTCCCTACTCTCCTAGGTCTGTTAAGGGTCCGCGGACTGAATAAGGCCATGTCTGAACCGAGATGGTCCCTGCTGAGGTAATGATTTGTACAGCACTGCAGTTTGGACAATGCGCAATGAAATGAACAGCACAACATGCTAGTGGAGACTTGTACGGCGAACCATAGCGAAGGGTACATGCAGCCCAGCGCAGCGACTTTTGGTCAAGCACAAAGAGATTGGACTCTGTTAAGGGGCTGGAGACTGGAAGCGCTGCCGCCACACAATGGTGGACGCACGAGCCAGATGAAGGAGTGTTTATCATATTTACGAAATTGAGATGCGTGATGAAGAAAGTGCTCATGTTTCACCATTAGTCAGATGCAGATACATACGGCATGGAGGATAAAGGTGAAAGAGACCGAATACAGGCAGAAAATAAGTGAGTACTTGTTCATCATGCACAACTAAGGAGAAGCCGTGCGTATATGTGCGGTGGAACCAAAGTCATGATGGCGCCCGCAATGCCATTCCCATGATATAGGCTCTAGGAGAGAGTGCTGGCCGTCGCACAGGTGCAACGGGAGTGATCAACATGCTACAATGTTATGAAGTGGTACTGAGTAGAAAACCTGTGTTTTCGATGATCGAACTTGTTATAAATCACGGGTCTTAGCGATGGATCGGCAATATGGACATGACCAAGCGCCATACCACAGATACGGAAGCTTGGATCAATCCGTGATAGGCATGCGTAACACTCATTACCTTCAAGAAGTAAACAAGTGAAGACGAGGGATTTCTTATTGCCGAACGATCTCCTGATCCACCACAATATACTTCAATCTCTCGACAATATTCACGGGCCATGCTCTTGAAGGCATCATTGCCGTACTCAAAGTTCCCAAAAGCGTAGGACACTTGACTGCGGAGCAACTCTATGTGTTAGAAAGATGTATCCTATTGTTTTTGTTTATTAGACGGGCTGCATCGGAAACGATTATTGCAGTGAGGTCATTGTGGGACGGCCGGGTTCCCCGTGGACAGTAGATTAGCAGCACTCCAGGGAGAAATGGCGAGACCTCTCATAAACTTCTGTATGAATGAGGGCACCAACAGGGTGCTGGATGGCTTGGAGGCTAGAACCATACCACGGCGGCATCGGACTTGAACAAGCGCTTCTGATAGGTATCGACTTGATACAAGTTTTTCATAAATGCCTCGGAATTTGAGACAAGCTCAAAGTTTTCTTGCCCTGAGTTATGTTGCTTATGGGTTAGTTAGCAAAAGGCTGGACTCGGGACATAGCGAATAAACAGGTGGTTAGACGTCTGACCCTAGATCTGATAAACCAGCCAGTTGCTTTCTTGTCTCGAATGTCACCGGTTCTCAAGTCAGTCGTCCTGAGTTTGACTTACTGACCAGCCAGCCCTCTCTGCCTAAACGAGGTTGAGCGAGTCACTGTGTGTGGGCAGCATGGCTGCGTCCGAGACGAGACAAGTCCAAACCCCAAAACCATTTCATTATATCCACAAGGCATAAGATCATTGGATGGTGGGATATTAGCGTGAAGTCGTCGTCTCATCATTGGACAGATCACTTGATACTTAAAGTAGCACAGAGCGAGTACAGAGTACACATGGCTGGTTATTGAGAAGAGAGGTAATATTGAAGTTTTCAAGTGCTGAGACGAGGCGAATTATTGACACAGGGCGAAGATGCACAGAACCAATACCGGATGTCATGAGAAGCCCCCTCTTTTGGCATGTCAAGTCATCATGAAGATATCAGGTCCAAAAAACTCTGGAGACATGGCGGAAAAGGTGGAGCCGGAGAAGTACACACATTGCACTCTATCAAGAGCTGAAGAAGAAGAGTCATCGTACATCAGCAGCCAAGTTTTGGAGGCCATGCTCACCCCGAAAAGGTCAAGTCTGGAGAATAGTCAGCACCAGTTGAAGTTTTCCTCTGGTAGTCTAAATCACAGCACAACGATTGCGGGCCTATTTCAAATGAAGGAAGTTCTTAGTTCTTCCAGGGTTGTTCCAGACTTTGAAGATTTGAGATTTCCGTGATCTGCATTATCGGGCCAGATCATGCACACATACCTTAAGCCTAAATAAAGCACAAGGTATTATGCGCAAGCCGGGGGCGGGCGTGAAGCAAGAAGCTGTCTACTGAATCGAGGAGAGGATGAGGATGAAGAGAACCTAAAACGAGCGCGGCTTCATTTCGAGACCAGACAACTCAGTGAAGCCAGAAAGGGTTGGGAGGGTGACCAGGGTGGCCGGGACGGCAGGGATACGCGAGATGCACGAACCAGGCCAGGCTGGGTTGGCGTGCTAGTAAAGGGCTAGCCAGCCAGCCAAGTGAGTGTTCAAAGATGAGGTGAGTCGAAGATACCCAGTTGTTGTTGTTGTTGCTGTTGGTCATCGTCGCTCTTTTTTTTTTTTTTTTTTTTGCTCACTCAGAAAAACACCAGTTTCATTCATGATGCCGCATGATGTGAGGGTAGCCGAGGCATTCTGTAACGAAAAAGGCATTCTTTACACAGACTGAAATGCAGTAGAGACATCTTCAAGACTCTTACAGGTAGTCATCAAAGGTGGCTGTCGATGTGTTAATCACGCATAACGATAATTCAACCCTACTCATCATCTCCTCACCGTACAGCACAGAACGGAACAGCAAAGCACATCACATCACATCACAGCAAAGCAAGTGACTCCTCGATGCCAGGGACACATATTGACATCGTGGATGCCTTGAGGCCTTGCAAGATTGACAGAGACCCGGGAAGTGGAAGGGTACCAAAGGTGGAGGTGGAGGCGTCGTGGGAAAAAGTGGAGGGGGCGGCCAGAGGAAACACACGCGCTTTACAGATTGGAGAACCAATGGGGACATGCCAAAAGACAGACACGCTTCCAGTTCCATCGAGGAAGGCCGCAACCATGTACAGACTGCGCGATCTAGACACGGTATCGCACGGAGCTGCAAAAGAGGGGCAACACGTAGTCCAGTGGAAGACAACAGCGCGATGTTCAGCGCTTTACTGACTGGCTGGGCCACTTACAAGGGTTCGGTTATACAGTGCTGATAACGGGCGCGCCAACTGTCGTCAGGTACTGTACCTCGCGCCATGGGCACTCATTGCAGCGCGCCGTAGGTACCGACGTTAAACTCGTCTTCTCCTCCTGGTCTTGCCCACGCTGTCACTGTCCAGGCATTCAAAACTATGCCATAGCCCGCCACTGCCATCTCCCGCCTTTTCCCCCTCCCCCCATCGAACAGACATCGTCGCCATCATGTTCGATTTCACCCTCTAAATCCGTCCCAAGCGACTCTCCGAAGTCTGCTCTGGATCGTGTACATCTCCACTCTCCACGGCGTCTTGTCTTGTCTTGAATTCCTGTTGTTTTCATCTTGGTAATATCAAATCTCGTCTCAGAACAATCAATCAATCAACGACCCTCAATCAGGCCGCAGCGGCATTCACTTGCACCTTGCGACTTTTCACAGACTCATTCTCTCTTGCCGCCTGACGGTGCAGAAAAAAAGAGTCACAGTTTTGAACTCTCCTACGAGTTCCTCCACCACAACACCCAGCGCAGCACTGCCTGGGTCCAGTCGAGTCCAGTCGAGCCCAGCCAAGCCGAGCCGAGAGCCCAAGCCCGAAAGTACCAACCTTGCCTCCCACCCCGGCTTTTGCCCGCTTGTCCTTGGCTCTGACCCAGAAAGATCGCCTTCTCAGTGAGGTGACTTACGGAGAAGTGTCCTGTCCTTTCTACCCTGAGTGACTCTTCGTGTCAGTCAGTATCAGTCAGTCAGTCAGTCTCCGGACCTCGCTGTATACTCATCCTTCAACATCATTATCCATCTCCTTACCGTCTGATTCAGTCCTTTTTTTTTCACGTCACATCTCTTCTGTCTATCCATCTACCTATTACACTTTTACTTTGTTCAAATTCTATTTCTGTCACTGTTACTGTACCTACTACTACCACACTATCTGTATACTCTCATTGTTACTGTTCCCCTGCCAGTCCAGGCTACAGCCCGTTACAGCCCACTATCAGCTCCTTCGCCACACTCACTCACTCACTGTGCGTGCCTGTGACGAACCGGCTGTTAGTCATCCTTGCCTTGCTTTGCATTGCAATACCACCAAATCAGGCACAGGCTACCGCCGCGCACACACTCTCTCACGCTCTCTCCGAGATCGCCAGTTGGCTCCCGCCTACTACACGCCCCCACCGAACTTGCTCGGGCTCGCCACCGTGCAAATCGAAAAGAGTCACATCCCACCACGCCAGGCTGTCACTCACCACCTCAACGCCTCACGCCTCGCCCCTTAGGCCACTTTAAACAAGACTCACTTTCTTTCGGCCATCTAATAAACCCATCCATCACCTCGTTCAGGCCGTTTCATCACCTTTCAGCCACGACTTCAAATCTCGCCAACCGTTGCAGTTGTACCTTGCATATCAACCTGCCACCCACCTCGATAGTACAACAGCAACAACGGCTTTGATACCCGTCTTTAATACTCGATCTCGACTTCCGACTTCCGACTTCCGACCCCCCGAACCCCATCTACTATTCGCCAACCCGTTCCGATGGTAGCCTTGTTCTAAGACTACTAATCGCTTCCAACCTCACTTTCGAGATTTGAAGCATTGTCGCAATGCCTGTTGAAAAAACAAATCTTATTTCTGTCGTCGTCTCTGCTTCGTCTTCCGGTCTTATCGCTTGTGCTTCTAAGTCGCTTCTCGACTTCCTTGTCTAGACGCCCCTTGTAATCACACCTACGGATTTACTTTGAGACAGCACTTACACGCTGTTACGGAGTATAGCTACTCGATATTGACCTTGCGAACTATTACCGGTAAACCACGATTTGATTGGTTGACTTAGCCTTTGACGGCGACTGGATAATCATACTGGCTTGAATACACTGTTCAGGCCTGTTATAAACTACCACCCAAAATGACCTGCGACGCGATCAACTCGTCCGCCTCTATTCACACCTCTCGATATACTCCCTACAACACATCTCTAGCTTCTTCCGCCTCAAGCTCACTTTCTTCTGTTTGGTCCGACACCACTTCACAGACTTCCGACGATACCTCTATTTCTGCCCATTCTTCCGACTCAGATTCTTGCGATTCATACTTTTCGAGAAAGGCTGCTGTCGCCGAAAACGCCCCTAACTTCAGACGTTGCGCTCAGAGGACCCAAACCGACGCGCTTCCCGCCGAGCTGCGCCAAAATCCTCGAAGGACTTCGAATGCCCGTGCTCCTTGCCCTCCTGCCCTGGTTCGACAGTCCGAGCGAAAAGTTAACTTTGTCGATAGCCTAGTCGGTATGTTATGACTGGAACCTGATTTCTCCTTCGTTCGTTTAACCGTTGTCCTTCTAGATTCGTCGACGCAGATTGTCGAAGCCATTTGGCCTTTGTCATCTGTCGCCTGTCGAAATGTCACCTCAGACAACCCGGTCCTGCCTCTGCGCAACTTCATCCAGGAGACCCTGCGCCGCTCGCGGACGAGTTACTCTACTCTACAGGTTGCTCTGTATTACTTGATTCTCATTAAGCCTCACGTGCCCAAACACAATTTCACCATGGAACAGCCTGTGGATAGACATGCTGATCGTGCTCTTCAATGTGGCCGTCGCATGTTTCTTGCCGCTCTGATCCTGGCCTCCAAGTACCTTCAGGACAGAAATTACTCTGCCCGTGCCTGGAGCAAGATCTCGGGACTTCGAACTGAAGAGATTAACCAGAACGAAATTGCTTTCCTCCTCGCTGTCAACTGGAAGATGCACATTGCCGATGAAGTCTTTCAGCGATGGACTGATATCGTTCTCAAGTATACACCACCACCGTCCGGCCCATCTTCTCCCGGTGGAGTCTCTCAGGCTGTGTCTCAGCAGGTCTTGGACTGGAAACGAATTATTCTGGGTCTTAACCCTGAATTGACCAACCTTGCGTTGTTGATTCCTGCTGCTCCTGCCATGCCCAGGTCAAGTGACCTTTGCGCATTGTCTCCTCGCAGCATCCTCAACCTTCCTCAAGAGGCTCAGCCTGCAACTGGCTATCAATCAGCCGAGGCTACCCCTACTCCTAAGTCGTACAACGCTCCAATGGCCATGGAGCCCGCGCCTGTAGGATTTACCTCTGGTCGCCTGGCTCCCGCCTTAGGAAAATTGCCAACTCCCCGACTTACTCCTCAGAGTAATGGACTCTGCACTCCTGCCGCGAGTGCCGTTTCTCATATGCTCAGCAGGAGTTCTATGGGTATGGCTATGGCCCAGGCCAGCAACATGACTACTGCCCAGTATCTCGATCGTCTTCCTACTTACATAACTTCGTCACCTCAAAACTTCTGTCCTGTTCGTCGATCCTCTCTTGCCAACTCAGTGTCAACAGCCTCCTCACCTGAATCTATGATTTCGGATACTTCGCGCTCCTCGCGCTCATCCTCCATTTCTTCCACTTCAACGCTTGCTAGCGCGACCCTCGGCCCTTCTAGGCTGAGTGTTCCGTCGCGATTCCGAGCGCAGAAGCTTTGCAATGAGAGACTGAGCCAGAAGCCGACCGTTTCTTCGGTTCCTGAGGATTATGATGTACACTGCTACACGTCATCTCCCGAGAATTGCACCGGCCCGGTTAGCAAACTCGGAGACTTGTCGTTGGACACACCATTGGCAAGAAGACAGCAAGAGCTTGAGGACATGGCTCGTGATTCTGATGCTGCTCGTGCTCTGCAGGAGCTTCAGAACTACAACGCCTCAGCCCCTAGAAGTGGTACAAAGCGAAGCCGAACTGCCTCCATGGACAATTGTCTTCAGGAGAATGTCCGCGAGATGCTGGGTGGTCGTTACTCTACTCAGAGACCCACCTGGCCTGATACGTTGGTTCGTACTCGGGGTATTACCTCCGAGTCCAACCTCCAGGTCCCCGTCCGACCCAGCCTGCCAGGCACTGGCAAGCGAGTGTGTTGTTCTGCTGAAGCGGCACAGGGCTACGAATTTTCGTCTGTCCATCCTGCCCTCGGCATTCGGGGACCTGGGATGTGGGAAGGTATCTTGAACTAAGCCCATTACACCACGTTGGTCACCTTAATTTTCTTGATCAACTCGATACCCCGTCGACTACCGACAAACTACATCCTTACCACAATGTGAAGACTTAATGTTGAATCAATAACATTTTCTATGTCAATTTTTGAACTGGATTGCTGGCAAGCAAGGAGTCTTTTGCTAAAAGGCCTTGGATACCACACATCTTGATAACTTGGCAATGTGCTCGGATAGCATTTTGCTGATGTTTAAGATTGGGCCAAAAAGCGTGTTCATTTGCGTGCATCTCTAGGATTGGGCATAAGGGAAAGGGGATGGTGGCGAGCGTCTTGTTTTGTCAGAGGATGTGAAGAGATGACGATTGCAATTTTGTATGAATAGGACGTCACTTCGTTTTTGTTTTGCTTGTACATTTTGCTTTTATATAGCGTTGTTTGCTCGTTTCGTCGCTGCAGTCTCTAGTAAGAGATGAAGGACGATTCGGAGAGTTACGGCGCGGTGGTGAGGAGAAACGGACAGTGCAAGGGGATTAATAGGTTTGATTTGCTGCCAAAACCGAGCAGGCGACCGCCACGAAAGGACAACAACTTGGCGTCGAACGTTGCATCTGCGAGGGAATGGATTTTGCATCAAATGGAGTTCAATCTGCCCTTTCTGCAATCAAGATAACCGAAGCACCACATGATGTCTAAGAGACATAGCCAAAGCTTGAATCCACTCGACCTCGTCAAAGGCGGACTCTGGGAACTTCGATGGCAAACAAACCAGTCGATTTCGGACGCGGACTCGAGCAGAGGAGTCCCAGGAATGAGCTGAATTGAAGAGAGCGATGACGCTATGGCGAAATCTAATAGCTAGCTTGAAACAGTCCTCGCGATAGTGGACTCGTGCCAGTCGTTTCCGATCCCTTATGGAACCAATTTTCGGATAGGAGAAAGACACACGAGCAAACCAAGACAAGCACCAAATCAAAAAAAAAGAAGCATTATGCTGGAACACTTGACTCTTCGTTTACGCTGACTTCTTACATGCAACTCAATCGAAACCGTGACTAAGTGAAACGCCATAATCGAGTTAGAGCAAAGAAGCTCGAAACACAAGACCGAAGCCATCTTGAGACCCGATGTTTGCCACACACAAACCAGTGTCTTCAATCGATATAGAGTTGTGCAATCTGTTGCATAACCGAACCATACGCACAGCAGTCACAGGCACCCTCTTGCAAAGGCCTTCCTTTTTCGGGACTACCAGGAAGCGCATAAACCAAGGCCGCGAAATCCCGGCATCGCGTGGTTTACTGGACATGGTGTGCTCACGGTGTGTGAGTCATTCTCCCCCCTCTCACCCCCGTCCGCTTGGCGCAGACTTGACAGGATGCTATCTTTTATCCCTCTTAACTTCTTTGTTCCGGGAAGCCGGGAACTATCTTAATTGGGTAGTCAAAGGCAAGAACATTGAGTTGTGTGTGTGGGCTGCGAGAAAGAAATGAGTTTTGGTTGGTGTCGCCGTACGAACATCGTGAAGATGAGTGGTGTTGAGGCAGGTCGTTGGCTCAGGTGGAGATAAAAAAGATTTTGCACGGTAAGCGAGAATGCAGGTGAGTCGAAGAAGGAGGGTCTTTTCGCTTATGGGAGTGACTGTGCTTGTAGCCTTGTCACAGTTTTCTCCTCCCGTGATGCTGAGGGTCTCACGATGCTATCTCCCCACACCAAATCTAGATATACATGGCGTAGTTGTAAAAGCACCCATACCACCTACTCTAGGCAGAAGTCTATAAAAAATATAACGATATACTTCTAATCATTCTGTACACTTTTCCCTGTCTTCTCATGAGATGTGACATATGACCACAAGGCATGTTGCAACCTAGGAGGGGGCGTTCATGCAAGTATTGTGATACAATAAACGATGAGCCATAATGATTCCAAATAAGCTTCAACAAAGACCGATGTACTAATCATTCACCCCGGGGAGTGAAGTCGGTTGAGCCCTTGGAATCCCAGGGCGATTCATCGTCGAGTGCCTGAGGCGGCAGAGTCGGCGAGCTACATTAGGTAGGCCAACAGGAAGTTATTGTTTGACTTCCCATGAATATGCTGCTGGATACCACGCTATAATGGGAGGGTGGTGTCAGGATGTACTACTTTGGCGAGCCAGGGGCCCCAAACCCGTCATGATACATTCCGATTGTGCTGTAGACTTCCCGAAGGATCTCTTTGGCAACAACACCGTCAGCACCCCATTTCAGCCGTTGGTCGATGCGTCGTCTTTCTTCTCGGGCAACATCTCTGGGCAAGCCGCGACAGAGCGAAGTGAGATCGATCAAGTTTGTGATGAGAACGCTGGGCTCAGAGGCGTCGATGAATGCATTTCGAAGACAGTCCAGCTGTATCTCCCATGATGACTCATTTTCTTCGAAGCCGTATACTTTCCCAGCTCGCCGGAGCCAGAATAGGAGGCGTAGCCTCTTCTCATCCCATGGCCCAGTGATAAGGACTGTAGGTATACGTACCTTTGGGTGAATATCACATCCACCCCATTCCCCGACAGCCTCGAACGGTTTCCAGGATAAAACCTCCTGGTAATCAGCTTCAAAGCATTCTTTGGAGTTGAAGTGTCCGACGCCGCCTTCGAATTGGTGGTCGTGGCTATACATAAAGGGGTCACCGTCTGCGTCCAGCCTGGGCAGGTAATGCCCATAATGGCGGTCTCTGGCATAAGTATCTGCCCATGTTTGTTGTGATTGAACTATCAAGTCGGCACTGATCCATGGTAGATTTAGTATAGTCGACTGTGGTTTGTTAGATACTCAAGAACAACATCAAGCTTGAGGATACCGACGTACCTGAAGCTGTCGATCACCGCCCACGTCGCTCTTATCTTTCGCGGGATCCGTCGAAAGGTTACCGAAACATTGATCCCAGGTGTCATGGAATGCCCACATGAGGAATCTTATGAGGGTCACACGTCCAGATAGCTTTGCGCCGATGACTGGTGAGGCGCGAGGCAAATCAACATTGGCGCTATAGAGAAAAATGCTCTCGATAATCTCTGCCGGAAGGGCTTGGAGAACAGGTTTCCAGCGAGTTGCCCGGGAGGCGAGAACATTGGATAGAGAGCGTTTCATCCTCTTGAGAGAACGGGTTTCTGTGGCGGCAGACGTAGATGTGGAAATTCCGCGAAGTGATGTGTTACTTGCAGATGGTCGTTTTCGTTTGCCGCGAATTCGAACAGGCGTGAGAGTCATTGTATGAAGTCCGTGATCAGAGCTCGACGCATGTGTCGCTGCTTAAGATCTTGCATAGATGATGGGAACGTAGAGGCCTGCAAGCCAAGCCGACGGCGAGCACTGCGTGGACTGGAGAATTTCGAAGCTCACCTATGCACGCAGAGATAGCTTGTTCTTCAAGCGTTTGATGTTTTCACGCCCTTAAGAAGAGATTACCCGTCACCTGGAGACCCATTGATGTGGTCGCCAAGAGAATGTAGGAAGACGTCTTTGAGAAAGCTTGGATGTTTGACGAAGGAAAAAAAACTGGCGTAGAGGAACTGATCCTATGGGATGGCTGGTTAGTTAATCCAAGGTTCAGGCATTACTTAAAGATACACAAAGCATATAAAACAATATTTTCATGCGTACCAAGACCCTACATGCTCTCTATCACTTTAATTCTATACATAATTGCATTGTCTTAGATTGATGCCGAGTCAGGATATGATATCTGCAGCTACTATAATTTACGGCGCTGTTTGTACAACCCACCAACCGAGATCGGTGCCGCAGAACCAGAGGCTTGGGCCTGATGACTAAGACATTTTTTTTTGTGACATCGACTTTTCCTAGATAGATATCGTCAACGATCAATAAGAGTTTATTTTCCCACAGTGACCTCGAATTATACTCAACTCCAATGCCTGTGTAATCCGAATACCCAGTGATGCAGTCAACTCTGTATCTTCCGGTTCCGTCTCGAAGCCTTCTACGATTTCTTCGGTGTCAGTCCAAGAGGGCTTTCGCGAGCGCAAACCATGGCCGAGACACAATAACCACTTCAGCTATACGCTGCCGCGCTCGATCATTGAACACTGTAGCGATACGGAAACAATCCTTAGCATTAACGACGGCATGCGAAAGACGAGTCACAACTGTAGAGCCATCGCTCTTCGACAAAGATCCCGTTACCCGAAAGCTTCCGGACCGAAACCAACCTTTGACATCACAAAACCACTTCAGCACGAGCCGAAATGCGCAGGGTTTCTGGAGTGGACGGAAGTCGAGCTCAAGCTATATGCCAACCTGGAATAGCTTTCTAAAGTTCGCGGGGAAGAAAAACGACAAGGCTCTGAAGCCGGACGACCTTCCGAACCATGACGAGTTTGGTGACAACTCGTCTATTTTCAACAATCGGCGAACACTTGCAGCCAAGGCGGCCTCCGAGCCTCGACTACGCTGTACAGAAGTCGACGAGCATGGGAACGTAATTCTAGTGGACGGAGAATTCAAAAAGACCGAACTCATTGCCAAGGTATGGGCGAATATACAGACTTTGCGTAGCACGATGCTCACACTACGTTTCTTCTAGTTTGGCTTGCTGCCCCGGGATTTGCGAAAGATCGATTCTTCCAACCTACCTCACATACTGATCCGTCCTTCGGCCATCTTACTCAATCTTCTTCATCTCAAGGTCTTGATCAAGCATGACCGAGTTCTTCTCTTCGATATCTACGGTTCCAAGACGTCATACCCTCAGTCGGCCTTTATGTATGATTTGCAGGGAAAACTGCAACAAAAGACCGCACCAGGAAATGCCTCTCTCCCCTACGAGTTCCGTGCGCTGGAAGCCGTACTGACGTCGGTCACGTCTGAGCTCGAAGCCGACTTTGAGGCGGTGCGGGAGCCTGTCATGCATATTCTCAGCGAACTTGAGGATGACATTGATAGACACAAGCTGCGCATGCTTCTTATTCTGTCTAAGCGGGTGAGCACTTTTGAACAAAAGGCTAAACTCGTCAGGGATGCCATCGAGGACCTCCTTGAAGCGGACGATGATCTCGCAGATATGTATCTGACTGAGAAGACGCACGATCTGTATCGAGGAGAGGACGACCATACGGAAGTTGAGATGCTCTTAGAGTCGTACCACAAGTTGACGGACGAAATCGTGCAGGAGGCTGGCAACCTTGTTTCTGGCATCCGAAACACGGAAGAAATGTAAGGACACTCTTTTGACTTGCTACTGTTTATATGGCTAACAATCGTAGCGTTCGTGCTATTCTAGATGCCAATCGAAACGCTCTCATGCTGCTTGATCTTAAGTTCAGCGTTGGCACATTGGGCCTGGCAATGGGGACATTCCTGGCTGGTCTTTATGGCATGAACCTCGAGAACTTTATCGAAGAAACTAACTGGGGCTTCGCTGGTGTCACTGGGATCTCGGTTGTCTTCTCGCTTATCGTATGCTGGTATGGCCTCACCAAGCTCCGCCGCGTACAACGTATCAAGATGATGGACGCCGAACGACCGGCGATCGCTCGTGGACAGTCTTATTTCCCTGATGATCGCTCGGCGCTAGGACTCCTTGATAACAGGAACCGCGAGATGCTACGACGAATCAACATGCAGAAGGCCGTGTCGCAGCAGAAAAAGAAGTGGCTGTAGGCGATGAGCTGGCAAGGCAAAGACAACGAAAAAGCCGTGTTGGAACACAAGTTCCAACCATAGATCTGGGTATTTCTGACTACCTATTTTGTGGCACAAATCAGGCCACCTGTACCAACTAGACCATTTACTAGAAACTAGATACCTACTCATCTCAATGAGGCTGGGGTTGAAGCGAAAGATACCCTAATGCGGACAGCAGACATATCTTGACAGGCATCATCCATCGAGATGTTCAAAAGTCTAATGCTACCCTGCGAGAATGACGACCAACGAGAATACTCCAAAGAAAATTTGCGAACATCCTGTTTTCCTTCCGTTGTCCAGGCTGGGGTCTGATCGCCATTGTGACACAAATTCTCGTGTAGATTGATTTCATCATGACATAGTGATGTCAGACGTTATTTCCTTTTTTGAGCCCTCCTTCAAACTCGTTTAACCAAATCAACACAATTGGATGAGATGAGACACACGCAAGGTAGTGTCGCACCATCTGTAGGGGTAAGGGCGGGAAAATCAGCGGAGTCATTGCAGGGAATCATCGCGAAAGATCGATTTGCCTGACGTCGCGGTTGCAACCTTTCAATCAGAGCCGCAAAGGGCTACAGCGGCAGCAAATATTACAGACCTTGTTTTTCTTAGTTTTCTTAGTGGACCAGCCACACGCTGAACGTCATAATCCGTGACATAGCCAATCAGTCATCATATGTCACTGTAGCCACAGCATTTAATGTGGCTAGGACGCGGGTCATGAGGAAATCTGAGATTCCAAACTGACGTCAGGAATTAACATGATGGAAGAAAAGTCACTGTAGGTATGATCCAAGAAAATCACCCCTGTAAATTTCCGATTGACAACCAACGGTTCTCAAATATATAAGGCTGCGAGGACGTTGAAAGAGACAAAACTTTATTTCCACACATCAGCAATACCAAACAACAACTACACCTACAACATCCTACAATACCTTAGTAGTCTTTTACAAGACCATCTCGTGTAATTACACAAAACACAACCACCTACAACTCAACACTACACAAATCATCCAAAATGGGCGGTGTTATGTCTTGTGTAAGCCTTCACCGCTACATCTTTACCCTCAACAACAGAAACTAACAACATGTTCCATAGATCCGATCTTGCCTCCAGACCATTGGAGATGCAATCATGGCTGTTATCGGCGGTATCGGCCGCATCCTCCAGGCCATCATCGGCGCCGTTGTCCGCTTTTGCGGTATCATCGTTAGCTTCCTCACCTGCGGCTACTGTGGTAGCAAGGGCGGGCGCACCAAGCGACGAACACGCAGCCACATGAGGTCGACGAGAGTATAGAGACTCCAACACTCGCTCTGAACGACGCCAAGGAATAGAGAAGCGCTTTATGATACCAATTTGAGAGAGAGTTAGGGAAGGGGGAAGAAGGGCGGATAATGATACACGGGTACATGGTGGAGGAGTTTTGCGACCGATAACGGCCGTATTTGGTTTCTTTTGTGATTCCCTTTGTCTTGCGATAGCATTAGGATACCCAATCCAAAGATCTTTCTGCGAACATCTACTACTGCCCCTTCGAAGTGACTGTTTCAACTAGGTACCTATGATATACGAATATCAATCCACCCATTGACCCAATTAATTGAGTTAAGCATAAGGCTAGGGTGAAATTGTGGCATGCACACGTTATCTATCATGGTCAACGCTATAATTTCAGTAACTAAGACAGGCGGTGTTTGATTGACACAAATTAATGGGAACTTTGAAACACGAGAGTATGATAAAATACAACTTGCGTAAACCATGCGAAAATATTGTCAATTACATGTTGACGGAACATGACCCAACGCCTATCTCATTAATCTAGTCGTCCTCTTCCATCACATTACGGGTAAAGAACCCATGGATCTGTCGCCCGGATGCTGCGCCTACCAGAGGCGCTAATTCTTGTACAGACATATTAGCAATCTCACGGATACTCTCTGTTTTGAGTACCAAGTTCTTGATGTTTTGCGGCGTGACACCTGGCACAATGGCAAGCATATCCTGTGGTTCTTGGTTGAAAGCCTGCTCCTCAGCCCGAGTGTCCTTATCTAGACCGGCTCTGACGGCGGCGATCGGATCTGGCTCCTCTTCTTGAGTCTTGAGAGTCTCAAAGATCTCGGCGGTTTGGTAGGGAGAAGAGGACCAGATGATGCGCAACTTGGGAAATGCGATAGTGAGTAGCACAAGTTTGGATTGAAGGTCGGATGACATGTTAGTTGGGGCAACACTGTTCAGGCTCCCGGAAAGATCGGCGAATGGCTCCAAGGTAAAGGACTTGTTCTGGTCAAACTCGATCAGAAGCATCACATTCTTGTAGTACTGAAACATGGTCTCGGCCTGACTGTAGAGTCGGCCATCTTTGAACGACGAGATCAAATCACTGATGGACTTGCGTTCCACACAGATATTCGGTGACAGAATGTAATCTCCAACAGTGAGCATACATGGGACAATGACCATGGAGCGACCATGAAGAAGCGAAGGTAATGAGGAGCGGAATTCTCGTACGTCTACCACCACACGCGGTGGTTCAGCTGTTGCAGCCAGCCTTCCACCACCAGCAATTCGGGTATTGACGGTACGGAGGAACGCCTCTTCAGGATCCTCTGTTGGATCGACTGTCATGACAAGTGACATGCTTGCCCTTTCTTTGATGACTTTGGTGAATGCATCTTTTTCTCGGCGGACGGATGACAAGTACTTCTGCTCCTCGACTGAGCCGCCGTAATACATGAAGTATACCCTCACGTTCCTGTCGTTGTGTGAGGATCGGTATACTTCAACTCGACGAATGAAAGCGGCATCGGGCTCGTACATGATGATGTAGCGGGGCTTCGTTTCCTCGAGGACATGCTCGTCTTGATCTCCGCCGTATGCATGAACAACGACAAGATCTTGCATATCGTACATCTTGAAGTACTCTTCCATATTGTCGAGAGGGTCCGACACAACCTCTTCTTTCTGTTGGGCTTCCTCTACCGTGATTTGTACCTCCGCCATCAGATCGGCAACCTCTCCTGGCTTTTCGATATACTGCATGATGCTGCCGTTCTCAGCGCGACCCATGCTTGTACCGGCGTTGCCTCCACCGCGCATTCGACGCCTCTTGTTTGCAGGAGCCTTCCCGCCCCTCAACCCTCCAAAACCCGGGCGGGTGTCAGTAGCACCATTGAGAGCCTTTTGGTTTTCAGAAAATAGAGTGGCGCTGACCTGAGCAAATTGCCTCTTCCATTTGAGGTAGTTTCGCAAGCGTCTCCGCATCATGAAAGCTGCAGAGGGCTTATCTTCGTCTTCCTCGTCCTCGTTCACCCGCTTCTCCGTCTTGGGCTTGACGTGCATTGTCTGCAAGAAGTCTCGTAACTGGCGGCACGTGTCAGTATTTGAGCACATCACGAGAATGGTGCCATTGGAATCATCTCGGATAGGAGGCTCAAAATACAAGTCGCGGTCGATCTCCTCTAGGACTTCTGCCAACAATGCCCATTTAGGAAGCTCCTCAAGAACGGGCCTCAAGGAGTCAATGTTATCCTCCCGAGCTGCATCCCTGGCGCTAGCGGAATATACTCGACGTCTTGCAGTGTCAAAAATGGTTTGGGCGGCGTCAAGGAAAAGCCATGGTGACTGGTTTTGTCGAGTCGACCCTGGCGGCGGAGAGTGAGCTGCATGTATGGTATCGAGATGTTGGAGGAAGGAAACAGCATCATAAGATAAGATCGAATTGAGCATGCCCCTTAGTACCGTCAGATCATTGACAATCTGTTTCGTCTTCCAGCTCACCCGATGCCAATTAGGATCAAGCTGCCGTCGTACGATGACGTCAAAGTTCTTGAGAAGAGCACTGTCGAGGTTCCAGTCGTCCATTTCCAGGCCGCTGTTACCTTTCTTGAGCTCGTGAATGCTGACTTCGACACACTCCATGATGGCGGTCTGGATATCACGCATGGAGTCTGTCATTGGGACCTCGAGTTCTATCACCTCGGCCTTCTTCTTTCCTTCCAAGGATTGCGCAACTGTGACATGAAATCGAGGCCATAGAGAGGCTTTTCGAAGAAAAAGGTTTCTCATCATAGTAGCCAGAGGGGAAAAGCCGGTCGTGAAAGGATCGGGATTATCGGAAAAGGCTTTTAGGAAACCGATCTTGTTCTTTTGGCGGTAAACTCTTAGGATGAAAGCTTCAAGGGATGTTGCAATGACACGATCGGCGTGGAGCACAACAAGGCCTGTGATGGACTCGGGGTTGAGCAAGCTTGTGAGAAGATCCACGACCAAAATGCGCGACGTGATGCTGAATATTCCACCCTTAGTATAAATCTTTTCTCTTGCACCAACGCTCTGGGAATCTGTGTTGACGACCGTCAAGCCACGCGCCTTGGGCGACATGCTGATGGCCGCATGCTCGGCCAATGCTTCTCCAATCCAACCATTTTCTCGATCATCAGCGCCGACTACTACAATCAAGTTGCTGCCAGCCGCGTCGTAGGAGTGGAGGAGATTGTTGACAAGGCGCATTAACCCAAGACCACGGGCGATCACGACAAGCTCATCGTCGGCGCGAAGCTCCTGGAATAAGCTCTGCTGGTATTCCTATAATCAATTAGATAAATGCGATAGCATCAAACACTTGACCAACGTACGAGCGGAAGTGAAAGCTTCACAGGCTGGGGAGCATTGTTTGCAGACATGCGCGCCACCCAAGTATTGGTGTTGGCAAATAAAGTGTTGTAAAGGAAGGGATGATGACCGTGAATGATGCATTGAAGATCTTAGTGGGGAGCCCAAGCCATGGCGGGGAATGTCTAAGTCGCAGCCATGAGACAGAGCAATCATGATATGGACTATCTAAATACTGGTGATCATGGTACCAATATCAAACCACTGGAAATCAGTGTTTGAAAGTTTGGAGAATATATCATGCCGAAGACTACCTACTAAGTGCATAATTACCTATTCATGAAGCTTTGGTGGCAAGTTTAATTCAAGTTGCCAAGATATCAGCCACCCTACTCGTGCAGCATGCTTATTGCTGCTACCATTTGTTTCATGGTAGTACCACATCTGGATATCATGCTAGTAAAACTACTGCAAAGCATTTTGCGATGTTGTGCAGCTTGTCGTCGCGTGGATTGTCACTAGAACCACGACTGTTTGATGGCCTTGATTTCATGGTTACCATCATGCCTATCTATGCCCACTTGGACGTTGTGTACACCTGCAATCACCATCACCACGTCATTTTCAAGATCCTGCAGAGTCCTAGACTAGATAGTAGTAGTATCAACATCGGCAGTTCTTGGAATAAAAGAGCCAATTAGAAACTTTATTTGACCTCTTGTGACACTTCTCCAAAGAGCTTGCGTTGTTACCCGTCGCAACTCGCGCCACATAATAGTCTTACGTAGGGCGACGACGTCATCGGTCATGATGGGGGTCAGTGACTACAAAAGGACGTTGATAACCCCGACTGGATTAACTATACGATCCCAGATTCAGATTAAATCAAATCAACCAAAAAAAGCCCAACACCAACAAACCCTTTCTCTTTTCCAAAAACAAACCACGAAAACAAATTACCAAAATGACTGGCACCGAGCAACAGAAGGATGTAAGTAGCTACACGCGAGCTCCAATACTGCGTCATGCAATACGGTACTGACCGTCACTTTAATAGGGCGAGAAGCAATTCTCCATCCAGCCCATCAAGGATGAAGCCAAGGACAAGGTCTCTGCCTTCAACGCTCACCCCGGACCCGCTATGCCCAAGGATATGCCTCAAGAAGAGGGTACCAAGGAGGAGCGCAAGACCAAGATGGAGGCTCTGAACAAGAAATAAGCATGTGACTTCTGCAACAGAAGCTATTTTGCCGACATGACTGTATGACTAGATATGGGAACGAGCTATTTTACGACTTAATACAACACAGCTAGACAGCTATTTGTGATTCGCATATGAACGTGTCCATTGCTGTCAAATCGTGGTTTCATGCTCATATCATGGCACCCCCCGCTGACTGACAGCCCGACACGCAGCTAGTTGATTTCTAGTCGATTTCCATACCATTGCAGCCTATCTATACCCCTCCTACATCGTACTTGTTCAAAATCCGAGACAATACTCTTCATGCCGTGGTCAAATATGAGACACTATCTAGACATCGGAAACACATAACTCACTGCAACGGTCCGTTGACTTGATACGCATGGGTAGCTATCCTCAGTTCCTGTATTTGTAGTTGATCACTTAATCAGCGGAGAGTTGACTGACTGACTAGGTACTAACTAACCTACCTCTTGGCATGCACTCATAAGCGGTGCCCCTTAAAGCTCCACCAAAAGACAGCGATTTACTTGCTAACCTCTGGCTGCCCAACTGCCCGCCGACTGCTGCCCTGCGAAATTTCTAGAACCTGGTAAGGTGGCTGGAGCGGTGAACAGTTCGATACCTGAAGCTTTGAGAGTTGACCGCTGCATTACACGGTGCACCTTGGTCAGGTAGTGATGGAATGTCACAAGCACATTCAAATTCACATTCACATTCACAGTCATAGAAAAGGTAATTGTCACCATCAAGTCAACGTTGCCCATTCCAACCAAAGAACAAACCAAACCTGTCGCCTTTGTCATCTGCATAAAGACGTAGTTTGCCCCGCTTCGATTTGTGGCTGTGGTCAGTTTCTGCAAGTGCTCACTACCTAACGTTAGACCATTGTGGCTGGTCCCCGTCCGTCTTGGCCTGGAGTGGTCTCTTTACACATCATTCTAACCGACCGACCGCTGGCCCAGTCTGGTTCCGTTCCCCACGGACGAACACCTTTTGACGTGCGTGCGACTACTACGATCCGTGCTCACTCACCTACGCCATTCGAGAGGGATCCCTTACCACTCAAGCCCGGAAGCTCGGGCGCTCATACGCTCTCTTGGTAGAATACCTGCGAAACCTTTTAAGCATTGTATTGCCTTCTCCCAGAATTCGGTTGCCTCACGCGAGCGCCAAGTGATTCTAAAGAGACACTGAAAGAGGAGAGACTTGCTTGACAAGCGCCACTCCACGCGTTCAGCCGAGGCGACGACTGACGAATTCGTCTTACTCTTCCTTCGTTCATATCCTTCGCTACGACATCTTCGAGACACTTGACATTACGACTCCGATTTGTTCTACTTCTATTCGATTGCGACGCAACAATGCCGTCAATTCTCAACGACGACGATAAGGATACCGTCAAGCGGTTCATTCCAAAGCAGTCCAACAAGATCCAGGCCGTCGGTGTTGCGAGACTCTATGTCGCCTATCCCAATCGCTCAAAATGGACTTATACCGGGATACAGGGAGCTGTTGCGCTCGTCAATGATCTAGTTGGAAACACGTACTGGATCAAGATGGTCGATATCTCGGTATGCTCATGATGCAATCTCTTGTGGCTGCCATGCCACTCCTAACCATTGCTTGCTAACTCGCCCAGCCCACCAACCGAGGAGTTATCTGGGACCAGGAGATCTTCGATACGTGGAACTACAACCAGGATCGAACTTTCTTCCATACCTTTGAACTTGAGGAATGCTTGGCTGGTCTGAGCTTCGTCGATGAGAAGGAGGCCAAACAATTCAAAAAGAAGATGGACGAGCGAGAAAAGAACGCAAGTCGAGCTACAAAGGCAACGCCCTTCGGAGGCGGAGCACAACCATCTCATAAGCATGGGTTGCTGGGAGGACTATTCAGCCATCGCCATTCCACTCATCATCCTACAGGCCCGACACCCCCGGAGTCTCCACGAATGCCCGCAAACTCCATTCAACACCACATCATCAACTCAACGCCCAATCTCAATGGCCATAGACAGTCGGAGTTCTCTCTCTTAGATGCCTTCGATCCCCTTTGGCGTGAGCACTTTGGAGCGGATCTTCAGGACAAGGGTTTGACAGATGACTTCATTAAAGAGAACCAGGAGTTTATCGTGGACTTTTTGAGAGAGGAGCAGCAGAAGGCTTCTCAACCTCACTCAACACCACCACCTCCTCCAGCGCCAGCTTCCCCTGCCAATGGCAACGATGGACGAAGCTCTCGAGCTCCTCCACCGCCCCCTCCTCCGCCAGCTGCAGGCCGTTCCCAAGACGGACCTCCTGCGCCACCGGCCCCGAGAAAAGGCGGACCCCCACCTCCCCCGGCCCCGAGACGATCTGGCAAGGCCGAGACTGCGCCTGAGCGAGCACCGTCACCTCCTCGACCCAAGTTCGGCGTGCCTCCGCCTTTAGCAGAAGCAGGCAAGTTCGCTCACTCTGAGCCCCCACGAGCTGTTCCAGCAGCACCCAACCCCGGACCTCCTCCCCCTCCTCGACCAGCAAAGACTCCAATGGATTCAACGAAGAACGAGAGCCACAGGTTTGGAGTCCCTCCTCCTTTCCCTGGCTCAAGGGTACCTCCGCCAACACCTAGCCGTGGATCGGTTCCTCCTCCACCTCCTCCGCGCAGCGAACCCCCTGCGGCTCTTCCTCCACCTCTGCCTCCAAAGGTGCCAACAAACTCAGCTCCACCACTGCCACCTCCAAGCACCCGGCCTATGCCTCCTCCCCCGGCCGCAAGCTCCCATCCTCCAGCTCCTCCTCCATTGCCTCCAACAACAAATGGCGCACCTCCACCACCACCGCCGCCTCCTCCGCCACCTGGAGGTCCTGCTGCTCCTCCACCACCACCTCCTCCTATGCCACCAACTGGTGGTGCTCCTCCTCCTCCTCCGCCGCCACCCCCAGGAGGTCCCGGTGCACCACCACCCCCACCACCCCCTATGCCTCCTGGTGGCGGTGCCCCTGCTCCCCCCGTTACAGGAGATCCCAGTCGCTCTGCTGTGCTGGCAGGCATTCAACAAGCTGGCGGTATTCACTCTCTCAAGAAGATTGATCGCTCGCAGATTCGCGATCGCAGTGGTGCTCAAGTCGGCGGTAGCGACGTTGGCGGAAATAGTGCTACAGCCTCAGCTGTTAGTGCTTCAGGCGGTGGCGGTGGCATGGCTGATGCTCTGGCGGCTGCGCTACAGAAGAGAAAGGAAAAAGTCTCAAAGAGTGGTAAGTTTAGATACTAGTCTTATACTGACCAAGAAGACCGTGCTGACCTCAATCCAGATGATGAAAGTGATAACGATGACTGGTGAGGCAGAGTACCAAGCTGCAAACCTCAAGAGAAGGAAGAAGAGAACTAGCAAGCCAAGCCGGCAAGATGTCCTCAATCTGGTGGTGAAAACGCATGCGCGTTCGGGCAATGGCGGTGATTTAGGATCATTTAGCTGCAGGCGCTTTCTCGGCCGCGGACTGACGCCGTTATTCAAGCCGCTCTACATATTCAAAAGGCTAACGTACGTCTATACCCATCGTAAATACTGGCACAGCAATGTGCAGTTATGGTTTCAAGGAAAAGCTTGCATGGTGTCGAGGAGTTGTCCAAGATCAGCAGATTGAGAGAACAAGGAATACAGCAGACAATGTTAGCCGTTGTTTTAATCACAGTCTGGATGTAGCGAAAGTATAAAAAATATTTATGAAAGAATTGTATGCATTTTCCTGTCTTGTCTAAGTAACCCTGTGCTTTTGAGACGAATGCGATGATCATGACGCGTTAAGAAAAAAACCATGTTCGTCCAGTAAAACTACCTAAAAACAGACCAAGACAGAAAACTCAAACATGATATTGCAAATCGACAAGAGAGCGACAAGCCATGACGTCCCTCCCACCATGGCTGTCTAAGACTCCACAGCAACTACTGTCGTGGGACCCGACGCACAGAGTTTTAGTGCTCGGCTCCGGGTTTGAGAGAGAAGACAGTATCAACAACGCCAGCCGAGGAATACGTGGAGCATCCGGGGCCAGGTCGGGGGCTCGGTGGAGAGAGAAGGGGATTTGGTGGTTTTAGGAAGGAGCTTAAATGTCGTCAATGTCGACCTCCTTCTTGCCAGTAGCGCCATCGTCAGAGTCTTCGTCTGAGTCAGCATCGCCGAACTCGAAGTAGGCCTCGCCATCTTCGCCCTGTCCGAAGGAGTCGGTCTCGTTGATCTTGGCGTTCTCGGGAAGCTCGCCGTAGGACTTGAGGGTACGGGCTTCATCGGCGGTGTACTTGAGAATGACATCGCCCTTGTTGTCCTGAAAGTCTCGGAGAGACAGGAGGATAATATCACCCTGGTTAATCCAGACCTTCTTTCGCATCTTTCCACGAATCTACAACAGAGGTTAGCGAGGTGTAGTAAGGAAGGAGTGCCAGCCACGATTCTGTTGCGAAACATTTTGGCGGGGGCGGAGATTCGGGGTTTACTCACGTTGGCGAGACGCTTACTGCCGTCGAAGCACAGAGCCTCGAGACGACCGTTTCCAAGCATCTTGATTACTTGGGCGTACTCCTGACCATCCTCCTTGAAGGTGAGCTCTCGGCGCTGGTCATCGTTCTCCTTGGTACCACGTCTGCGGTTCTTTCCACCCTGTAGAATTATTAGCAATAGTTCCCTTGTTACTTGCGGTAGAACTTGGGCAACGATAGTGGGGGCGGGGCAGTGATCGCACGCGTTGAAATGCGATCTAGGAAAGGGGAGAAAGGAAACGAGGATACAAGAACGATATGAGCGAGGGCGGGCTGCTTACCTTTCCCTTGTTCTTAGGCATGTTGGCGGTTTATTATTTATGTGTTTGGTGAAGGAGAGAGGTTTTGGTGGGGGGAGAGGGAGAAAGCTGGTGATGATGTTGTGGTGTCGTTGACGGCCTTGGACAGAAAGTGGATTTTTCCTCGAGTTACTCTGCTGACTGAGGAAGATTGGGCTGGTCGCAAGAGAAAATGGGGCGACTGGCTTGTGATTTCTGTGCTAGTCCACTATGAGTCAAAGTGTGGCGGCATAGCGATTAAGCAATACTTTGTAAACACAGGTAATGTGATTAAGAAAAAAAGTATTTCATTACCATGCAGGCTAAGACGGGTAACAAAGAACCATGGAAGGGATGGCGATCCGGGAAAAGTTTTGGTCAAGAACCTGTTAATGTCAAGGTAAATGAAACAGCTAGTTACTGAAGTGGTAGTAATGCATTCATAAGAATTTCTCCCTATAATAGTAATGAGATCTTATTCACTTAAAACACTCTTTGCTGGTATCGCTTTACGTCACTGTAATTAGGCGCACACGAAAATTTTAGACGTGAAGAGAGGTTACCAACTTGATGCACTGCCACATGTGGCGTCATAGACGGATACCTAGTACCTATCATTGGAAATTGTGAAGTCAAGCCCTCAAACATCATATAGTTGCGATAATTCCTTTTGTAAACCTCCACTCCGCTGGCGCATTATCTTACAACCTGATCTCGCCAACTTTTCGGGAGTTCTGTTATATCAGTGCGACCATAATCAGAACATGATCGAAAACTCTCCTCCTCCGCAACCATCATGTCGATAGCACGAACTTCTTCAGTCTGCAGGCACCTACAGTCGATGCCCTCACCCATCTGCCGTTTCTACTCTTCTACCACGAAAGATGCGCCCAACACACGAAACCTGAAGTACCGCCAGGCCCAGCCGGCCGCAAATAGACCAATGCATCCACAAAAACGCGAGCAAGCAAAGAAAGAGAGACCATACAAAATATATATACCACAATCACAATTCTACACCCACATCTCACCATCGGGGCAATTGCATACTTCACCAGAAATATGGTCGTTCCTCCAGGAGACAGGCATCGAATACGATAATTCCAAGGCTGAACGCTTGGACTTGGGCTCTGACAGCAAGCAAGTCCAGGCTCTCTTCGGTTGCCAAATCCAGTACGGACCTTATTACATATTGAATCCTTACGACCTTCACCACATAAGACCTGGAGGGACCGCAATGCTGCCCATGGTCATGTCGAAGTACCGACAAAAGTTGGAAGAGGAGCCACTTTGGGTGTTCACGACATCCCACGGTGATCATCCCATCGTGAAGAGCTTAATGGTGAAGAGGTTATCGGGAGCTGTTTGGAGAGCAGCAAAAGACTTGGGGTTTTCCATGGATGGTCCAAAAGGAACTGTCATGATAAAAGTATACGACCCAGTGCGTGTCAGTCAAGCTCCAGCTCACATTCTCGGAGAGGCGGTAGCCAAGGCAGTGCAGAGAAGGTGGCAGCAACACTTGCGCGAAATCGCCAAGAAGACAGAACCGCGGACAAGTTCGAGGATAAAGCGGTAGGCGCTCTTTGATGTTGGAATTACGAGACTTGTTCTATCTGGGCTTGCTGAATTGAATCCTGGCTATGGACCTGAACGTATTGAAAGGGACAATGACTATTACGAAGAGAGAGGAACTCAGTATATACTATGGAAACTTTAATACCAATGCCTTGTGCTACGCTGTGAGAGACACAGCATATATCTGTTTAGTATGTTTAGAAGCACTTTACTATCCATACCGGATTATTCAATTGACAATTGAACCCTATTCCTTTGATCTTCAGGGATACAATAATGGCTTTAAGCATCTAATAAAGCACACCCCCCGTGCTAAATTAAGAATACGTACTGTAGCTTGACAGGGGACAGACAGCACACTTGATGCATTCATGTGCACGACTGGAAACGCTTGTCTTCCAACGTAACTACCTAGCTCCATGTCCTTGGGGAGCCAAAAGCTTGGCTTTTGATAGTATAAGAGACGAAATTGTCGAGTCAAATTACTGGTATCAAGACCAGTTCTTTGCTTATCTATTTCCTGTACCCCATCTTAAATTAGCGATAGATCTTTCGTCAAACCCCTAGTAAGGGAGCCTCACAAGGGGGTAAGCTCTATCAGACCTAAAATACAGGGGCTATTCACCCCCCAGGGTTCTTGCCTCCATGGCCACGCGCGGTTCCGTGCCTAAGCCTACGCCAAAACCCTCGAGCTCTTTGTCCTTGGTTTGAGTGGCCTGCATTGGATGTAACTGCTGTAGGTACCTACGAATACAGCTGCCCCAGAGATTCCACGTCAACGTTCCTACCATTATCACCAACCTCCCTTGCTTCTCCTCTACAGCATCTTGCTCAGCGCAGAGGGACAGCATACTTTACAGTTGTCTACATCTACAATCCCCCCAATCGAAGATACCCTTGTTTCGCTTTCCATTGCGTTCGCGTGTTCTCCTAGAACCTGTCCCTGCCACCATCCTCATTCGTCCCCTGCGACTCTAGCTACGATGCTCGTTTCTCTTACTGTCGGCAAGGTCGATGCCGGCGTTACTGTCCTTCTGACACCGGACAAGCGCTTGGTGAGCTTTACTCAACAGGTTCATTCGAATACTCGCTAATATGACATGTCTTGTACTTAGATCGAGTTTCCTTCTATCCTCCTCCCTCCCAATATTTCCTCCGGCAGCATCGTTGATATCAACGTCTCGCAAAACGCAACCAAAGAAGCTGCCGCCGATCGCGCATTCCGTGCTCTCCAAGACAGCATTTACAATTCATTTGGTGCTTCCGAGCCTATAACTCCCGTACTGAGCTGCCGCAATGCAACTCAGACTTCAGTTGTACTGGAGTGGGATCCTATCCAGCTTGCTACTGCCGACCTTATCTCTCTCAGCCTCTACCGAAATGGCCAGAAGGCCGGAAACATTCCTCGCCCACTACAAATGCACAGCACAAAGATCAGTGGCCTTGCTGTCGATACTGAGTATACCTTCCACCTGGTTCTGCGCACAAGCGCAGGTACCTATGTCAGCGAGCGCGTACCGGTGCGCACACACAAGATGACAGATTTGAGGGGTATCACCATTACCACGGGTATACTGCCAAGCTCTACCAGGGAGAACCTGACAAAGGCAGTCGAGCGCATTGGGGCCAAGCTTGTGGATGGAGTTCGCATTGATACAACGCATTTCGTCACAACTGAGGGGCGTGGGCAGCAATGGGAGAAGGCTGTCGAGAGCAACATTCCTGTTGTACGCCCCGAATGGGTAGAGGCCTGTGAAAAGGGCGGCCGTATCCTGGGCGTTACGAAGTTCTACCTCGATGCCATGAAACCTGGACCCCCGGTCGAGGAATCTACACCACCACCGCCCCCTGAGAAGGGGGAGAAGAGCTTACCCGTACCGCCTGCTCAGAACGGTGAGTCAGCTTCACGATCGGAGGAGAAGCTGGACGACAAGACACAGGAGAAGGAGAAGGAAGAGAATGAAAAGAAGGAAGCAGAGGAACCTCAGGAGAACGGCGAGAAGAAGAGCTCAAGCGACAGCAGCAGCGAAGACGACGAAGATGTGGAAGTCGAACAGAAGGCCATGAAATCGCCGCAAGAGGAACAAAAGGTGCGATTTGAGGACAAGGAAGAACAAAAGGTTGCTCTGCGACCAGCCAATAACGGGGAGCCAGGTAAACCTGAGCATGAGGATAAGCAAGAAAAGTCAGAGGACGAGTCAGAGGACGAAACGACCGCAAAGACTGCACCAACGCCTGACGGGGCTTCCTTCCAAGAAGTCGAACTATAGACGAAGGAGCTTGGTGGTTTATTGATGCAACTTGACTATTGGTTTTGAATGTATACCTCGATTAGGTAGCGCGCGGTTGTGCCTGGCTGTGTATTGTCTCATATATGACTATGTTCGGTTATGTAGGTCGGTCAAGGGTAGGGGTAACAGCACAGCAGATACTAGTTTAATCCATTCTTATTCTTACAGCTGTCAAGAGCCCTTTCTGTCCAGTCAGATCCGTTGAAACCATAACTCGGTTGTCAGATCTCGACTATGGGATAATCTCCTTGTGGTCCCAATCCCAGCATTTTCCTCGTCCATCCAGCGTCATACCTGTTGCGACACTAACGAGCCTATCAACTGCAAACTCCGGGCTAAATAGCTTGTCTTCCTTGGTGCTACTCCAGAAGTCTTTGCTCAGATCCGTCTTGACTGTTCCTGGGTGGTAGGTGATAGAAATTGCCTTGTCACCACTTCGTCCCCTTAAAAAGATGTCGTAACTCTTGCCCAAACTGATGACGCCCGCTTTGCTTGCTCTGTACGAGAACCAACCCCCAGCTCTGTTATCCGATATAGAGCCTACGCGAGCAGCCATGCTGAGCCATACAGAGTGCGGTGGCATCTTGACCTCGTCACCCTCCGGACTTTGCTCCAGCTTGGTGGACCGTCTGGGGAGGAATTGGTCAAAGTGCTTGATGAGAAGAAGAGGACCGACGGTGTTGACACGGAACTGCTCCAGACTGGCATCGGCGTCAATTTGACTAGGGTTTTTTTCTGGTTTAAGAATACCAGGGATGGCGCACGCAAGACGAAGGTGGTGTTTATCAGAAGGGAACAATTCTGCAGCTCTCGATGCAGCGTCGCTTAATGATTTGTCGTCTGTAACATCTGCGTGAACTATCGAAAGGCGTTTGACAAGGCCGTCTTTCTCAGGAAGGCCCTCAAGAAGGGACGTTTTCACATCGTCTGGGTCATGGCGAAGACGGGCTGTTGCGAGAATTGGAAGAGACGTCTTTTGAAGGAGATGGCGAGTAAGAGCATAGCCAATTCCTCGTGTTGAAGGTGAAACGAAGATCCAGGGTTTGCTCATCTTGTGTGTAGGTATGGAAGCACTAGCGTGTATGGTTTGGAACTCCTCAAAGAATGGTTGCTCAAAGTATATGAGGTTGAGTATTATTTATTAGGCAAGTCACAGATTTTCACGATCGTATATTTTGATTCTATATCAGTCGCACAACTTCTTGGCAGTTCATCTTGTCAATGATGCATAGACCTAGTAACGAGACGTCCCTGAAAGGCTGAGAATATCCCCAAATACGTCATGCGAGATCAAGATCTCAGTCGAGCGGGTCTCGATCGATGTGCAGATGCTTGATACCCAATTAGGCATAACCGAGAGCTCTCTCTTCGGTCCAACCTTCAATAATTTCGAGGTAAAACAAAGTTGAAAGCTTAAAGAACGCGACTGTTTGAGGCGTCAAGGTCTTGAGTGTAAGTGAGCTAGTTATGCTTTGACCGTTGAACCCAGGAGGTTGGTTGCTGACTGGGTATGTCTTTAACTAATTTCAAGTAGGAGAGCTAGATAGATTAATTATATAAATAAGGTAAAGAATGACAAAAACGATGCTCTGAAGTGGTTCATAACAGGCGTTAACTAGGAAAGGCGCACGTCGAGTGCATGGCTAGGTATACTATATAAAATATCGAAATGTTTCCAAGTCCAAACGCTTCGCTCCATTTTCTTTAAACAAACCATCCAAAGCCTTTAGTGCAAATTCAAATTCAAATGTAAAATCCTGCTAAATTCGTCCCATATAATTAGAAAATCCCCCCGTTTTCTCGTTTGATCAATGGGAGAGCGATTGCAGCAACCCCTCGTCGTCCATTCCCAGCGATCGTGCTTCAAAGCTCAGTCGAGATCGTCCAGCCAATTCCCTCATGAGAGGCTCGATAGTGTCGAATCCGCTCATGTCGTCGCTAATGCTTCCAGCTTCCAGCTCCTCCCTCGTCCTCACGAGTTGCTCCAGGAATTCTCGCTCTGATGTGCCTGCCCTGGTCATCATTCGGCCTCGACTCGAGGGTCTCATCGGGGATGGCTTTTGCAACTGTGACTTTTCGTCGTCATCATCGGAGACCCAGCCCTGTGCTTTGCTGGGCTTCTTATCGTTGGAATTGGCGAGTGTGCGGTTGAGATTGTCCAGTACTGGCACGAGTGCTCGTAGCCATACGTCTCCGTTACGCTCTAGTCGGCGAACGCGGCGTTCCATCTCCCTGATGCGGTACTCTCGGTAAGCTTCATAACGTCGAAGAACCTCCGCACCAGTTGCGTTGTCATCACTTTCCACTCGGCCCGTAGTCGCTCTTCGCGCTCTAGGTTGGGGGCTACTGCTTGATGCCGCTTCTTTGCGCTTGCGCTCGTTGTCTCGTGCCGCATTCCATTCTCGACGTCGGGAGAGGGATGTCCGGTCTTGAGAGCCCTGATCGTGAGTTGGTGATGATCGAGCCGACTGAGGCGGTGTTGGAGAGCCGTTCATGTAAGAAGCTGGGGAGGGTGAAATTGGCCGGCTTGCTGTGCCTTCGTCTGCAATCAGAAAGCTAACTCCACCTGATTTAGATTTCGGGAGAGGTTTGATTGTTTCGGAATCCGCGCTGCTCCTTTTCTCAGGAAACGTGCTGGTGCTAGTTGATGGAGGAGGCGATGGCTTGACGTTCGCGACGACCATGATAGGGCAAATACTCTGTCGCTGAGGCGATTTTAGAGGGACGGGCGGGGGTTCATCCGTATCATCCTCTGGTACCTCCTTGATTGTATCGTAGTCAGATTCCTGTCTGGGCTCCGGAGTATTGACCAACATGCTGCGTCGCTTCAAGGAAGCAGCCTCAAGATCCCTCTTCTTCTTGTCCCTTACTTTGTCACGACGATTTTGTGATGATTTGGATGAAGAAGCAGGTGAATCCTCGCCGCCCTTTTGGCTAGAATAGTCCCGGGATGCACGCAGAGGGTTTTTGGTGATAACTGTAACAGAAGGCTCATCAGACTGTTTGGTTGGTGGTAGTATGCGCGACTCTCTGGCCGCAACAGACTTCGCCTCGACTGGCCTAGCCTCTGCAACTATAGGGTCGTTGTCGCTTGTAGTCATGATGCTTTTGGAGAGTGAATGCTGGTAGGAACCGTCTCGGGAGACAGGACGGGCAGATGAAGTAGATTCTGACGTGATTTCTGTCGTGACTGGCTGAGACATCATGGTATCGATCGATAAGTCACCAAGATGCACGAAGCGACCCCCTGGAGAGTTGGAATTTCGCGAGGGAGCTCGTTCATGCTGAGCCGGGTTCGCTGTAGACATGTTCCCCTGGTCGTGGTTTTGAAATCCTCGGGACTGCTCGTTAGCTTGTCTGACCTGCTCCGAGGATACAATCCTTGGAGGAGGCGTTGCCATAACGTTCAAGTGCTCTGATGACCTAGTCTGGCTGCTGCTATTAATAGTGCCCGAATGAAACTGTCCTTCAGTCGTGGTCTTCGGAGATCTTTGGGGTACCGAGGATAGGAGAAGCTGAGAATTTGCTGGGCTCACTGAAGGACTCGTCTCCCGATCCTCCTTGACGGTGCGTAATACTGTCACGACACCCTTGTCGTTCACCACGGCTCTCGTGGGACCGTATTGGGAACTAAGGGGCCTGGTGTTTCGTTGCTGGTAGACAGGATATTGAGACCTGGGTGCTCGACCAAATGGCGAGGCGTCCAAGGGGATAGATATTGCGATATGCCTGTGCCCCCCTATCGTGGTGCCCGAGACAGCTGAGTCTGGGAGGCGAATTGTCTGAGGCGACTTGGAAAATGATTTACTTCTTTTGCCCAGCTTCCGTAGCCTGTACCATCGCCCCCTGTCTTCGGGGGAGATATCATCAGGGATAGACATGAAGTTACCAGATGGCGGGCTGTGATTCCTCAGGAAGTCAATCAGCTCTGCAATGCCATCATGCGGTTCGCCGTCGTCCTCCTTCTGGCCGATGAAAGTGTCGTCGTTGAATCGCACGTCCTGGTCCTGGTCCTGATCCTGGCTAGGTCGGGCAGACAGGTTTGATGCGGACTTTGCTCTAGGCCGGGTACGTGCTTGTGCTTGAAACTGGGAGCTTGAGCGAGGTAGATTTTGGTACGAACGCCGATTCAGCCTCTTGGATCCAGATGCAGACGCAAAAGCAGATGCAGATGGAGAAGAAAAGCTTGGAGGGACTGTGCGAGGACAGGAAGCGCCATTGCCCAACGTGACAGAGGCCTCAGGATCGAGGCCAGTAACTTGAGCCATACCGGGCCAACAATCAATGAAACATGGGTCCAAACAATCAATTATTTGATTGCTGGATTTGTTATGTTTGTTTGTCTAGACGCTCTTGCCCAACGATGCACTTGCATTCATGGAGAGACAAGACGATGGCCTATAGTATTGTGTTAGCATGGATATGTGCAAAAGAAGGAAGAAGAAAAAGAAAAGATCCTGTTTCAGCTGACCCTACGTACATACAGTATGATCTCTGCTATTGGG
Organism: Fusarium pseudograminearum CS3096; assembly: GCF_000303195.2. Lineage (NCBI taxonomy): Eukaryota > Fungi > Ascomycota > Sordariomycetes > Hypocreales > Nectriaceae > Fusarium > Fusarium pseudograminearum. The sequence goes on along the minus strand of NC_031952.1, from coordinate 2,171,717 downwards.
GTGTGCTTGTCGTTTACTTGTTCCTCTGGAGGATAGGGAGACGGGATGTTGCAGACGGGAGAATGCGTGATAGTGGAGATGAACAGGTAATCTGTGTCACTCGGAGAGAGATCGCATATAATACACAAATCGATGGTGAACTAGAAAGCCACAAAGAGGTATCTCGGTACTCTGTGACTAGCAATCTGGATGGCCAAGATTGTGACAAAGATGAAGAAATTGAGAAGTGATTGTGTTGCAAAAAGAAAAGAAAGAGGTTAATGAATTAGCTACAAGACCGGGGGAGTGACGCCTCGTTATGCCCACGTCCCATAGCTTAATCCCATCTCTTAGTCTGTCATGTATCCATGTCCCAGCCAGTTTAGCCCAGCCCAGCATAAGACAGTCCACTCCAGTCCAGCCCAATTCAGAATCAGGGCCCTTCTTCTCTTGTTCCCTCCTCTCTCAGGCCCCTCTCGGGCTCACGAAACACTCACAAGACAAGCAGAGAATGCCGTCACTCCCCGTAGAACCCTGGACAGCCACAAAAGACCAAGATTGCCGCTATTACCTCTAGCTCTGGGCCCAATGTTAATTATTCCATTTAATGGATGGGAGGCGGAAACCCTTTGGCCAATTCCCCAATCAGGGTCTCTCTGTAACAAGGGAGATCGTCTCCTTTGTTCTAAGCCCAGCTAATCTCTGCTACGCGTCCCTTGTTTTTTGTCCCTTTCCAAGGTTGCAATGACGAAGGAAACGAAGCCAAGTCGCCCGGCTATTCGGGTTACGACCACGATCAGCGTCTGTACAGTACCTACTAGAGTTAACTACTTACCTACCTAGGTAGTACCTATACTATCTATACATAGGTACAATTCCACTCAACGTCAGCTAGTCATATTTGCTTTGGAGATCTCATTTTCCTGCCCCATGTCTAGCTCCGCTCCTATCACATTTGCTTCTTTTTTGCTTCTTTTCTGCCCCTCGATGAATTAGAGATCTTTATGCATTAAGAATGTCTCTTTATCCCACCAGACCGCAATTAAAACAGAGTCTTAGACCCCAGCCTCTCCCACAAACTTTGCCTATCGAGAAAAAGCAAGGCGCAGTATTGTCGTCACCGCTGATATGTGAGTAAATCGAGGTGGACCTGCCAGGTGGTGTTCGGTCTTGTGAACAGACACAAAGTGACAAAAATTTGTCAGTGCGGAAACACCAATGACTTGCTTAGATCATTATATCATGACTATCTTATCTTGTACTGTACTCATGGCGTATGTGTTATTCGTTGCACCACCTGAGCGTGTGACCCAACCTCGTACGCGAACGCAACAGCAGAGCAGTTTTCTCCCGTCTCAACCACAAACCAAACTCAAGTCCCAAGAGTGAGGGAGAGGACCATTTCTTTTCAGCTCTCTCTCATCGTGGTCCCAAAAAAGCCACCGCCGATCTCATCTGCGGGAACCGTTAGCGCCTTCGCTTTGCCAAGTTACCGAGTAGGGGGAAGTAATTTGTGTGCCTGAGTGGTCTTTTCAGGTGCATCTGCACCGTAGCGTCATGGCTGTTGCTATCTATCATCTTGGCTCGCCCGCCCTCTTTAACAAAGAAAAGCCACAGGGGAACTAAGAATGCCCACACTCTGTCGTCAGCGCCTGAACCATCACGGGCTCTTTACATCATTATCCTGTTGTATCCGTACGCCTCGAATTCGTTGTCGCGTTGCACCGACCATGATAGTGTAAGTGCACAACTTTCTTCTTGTGATGGATGACTATGACTGGGATCGGACATTACATTACCTGACCTGACCCTGTCTTCTGCTAGGGCCCCTTGCCACCGGCCCCCTGCTAAGTGAGATGACAAAACCCTGGCTCTTGGAGATCGTCTTCACTAACGGATGGTTAGGCGAGCTGAACCATGCTCATTTGCGTAACCACCTAGCCACCAGACTAGTGGCTAGCAGAAAAGTTGGCCTCCTAAGTCTTAGGGTATAGAAATAAGCAGTCTAAGAATTATAGTCTAAGTGGCATAAGCTGTCCTAATAATTTTGTCTCTTGTGCTCATAGCCGTTAATTTTTCCGATACCCTAAGGCCAGACTGATGTTTTGTTTCATATCACGTGACACGGAATACCAACATCAGGTTTGGGAAATATCGGGTTTGATTCAAGTCTCAAGTCGTGCAGACATTTTCTACGCATCAACTTAACGTGTATGGTCGAGAATATAATCCCCAGTGCTACCATAGCTCATCGTCAAGCCGCGTTATGATATACGCCTCCAATCTTGGGGGCGTCTGGCTTGTTCAATCGGGAGCCTCGCATTCTCCCTTGCATATTAATCACCCTAAAGCCCACCCGCGTGTGCAATCACCAGGCTATCTTGTGCCTTAGCCTCGCATTATGTTCTCGAGCCAAGAGAAACGCACCGATTTGGGGCATCTCCAATTCTTTGAGTGCTGTAGTCTTTGCAGCTTCTTCCCATGCCAATCGTGAATGTCCCATACAAAGGGAAAATGATGCAAATCTTCCTTCAACGCCCATAAAATGCTTCAAGCTATCTATAACCCTTCTATTATACTAAACAAATTGACCTCCTTTACCGCTTTTTTGGTACAAAGAGACTTGGTTTAGCCTTCTTCCGCGATGGAGGTGGTGGACCAGGTGGACGTCTGGTTTGCTGAGTCTGGTTATTTCCATCCAAAGACTGTCGATGTCCTTGGTTTGAAGGCCCAGTTGGGATTTTCGGGCCAGTTGGTATAGCCGGACTGGTCGGCATGGAAGGAGGTGGCCTTTCGGGAGGCACCAATCCCATCACCGACAATGCTGAGGGATCCACGGGAGTCTTGGGCGGTCGGGGTGGCTTCTGCCCAAATTTGCCCATGAGACCACCGCCTCGAACTTTGCTGTCACTTGCTATCTACGTCACTGTTAGCGGATGGACGAACGAACTGTTGTGCCTTCTGATAATGTCAACGTACCCTCTTGGACACTGGTTGATTTGTCTCCTGCCCCTCATGTGGTCGCTTCTTTAGTTCTCCTGCAGATTTGCTTGACGACGTGTGAATCACAGGAGGTCCAGCAAACCGCGGTATAATTCCTGTTTCATCACTTGCTCCAATACCAGGGATCTGTGGTACGGGGGTTGGTTTCTGAGCTGCGATGCTAGTTGGCGAATTCGACCGAGAAGAAGGCACTGAGGACATTGTGTACGATGCGTCTCGGATAACAACTTCTCGGTCTTGGATTTTAGGTGGCGGTGGTGGAAGGTAAGCACCAGGTTTAGCCTTTTCCAGAGGTTTCCTGAACATCGACAAGATGTCACCCTTGGTATACCGATCTCTAGACTGAGCATCTTCGATAAGCTTTTTCCAGAACTCGCCTTGAACCAATGCCCTTGAGTCACCAAGAATCCAGAGAGACGACTTGGCACGAGTTAGACCAACGTTCATACGCCGAATGTCAGTCATGAAACCGATACCACCCGTAGAACTGGCACGAACACATGAGAAGATGATGATTTCACATTCACGACCCTGGAAAGCATCTGTCGTGTTGAACTCGATAATGTTCGTGATACCCTCACCATATCGCGACCGGAAACGGTTCCTCAACTCGAAGAGCTGGGCTTTATAAGGTGTGATGATACCAATTTTGCCTGTTAGATCGCACTCGCCGTATTCGTTGCTGAAGCGATCGTACATTTGCATGGCGACATCCAGCTCCCTGGTGTTGACCAGAGACTGTCCCTTGTGACCTCGTGCCTGAACACCCTGGACATCAAAGAAGCGGTAAGGCCCAAGTAGAGCACTCTGGTGCCATGGCTGTTGCCGGAGTTCATGCATGTTTTGGCCATCAGCAAGTTGCCCCTCGTAGAACTCGCGACTGGGGAACATGCTAATTTCGGGGTGCATGCGGTACTGCATGTCCAGTAGATGAACCCAGTCGGGGTGGTTCTGTTGCATCCGGACGAACAAACTTTGATCGTAACCGAATTTTGCTGCCGACTGGGAGAGGACTGTGGGGGGTAGCTGTTTGGGATCACCGACAAGAACACACCTGTAGCAACCATACTTGAGGGGGATCAAGGCGCTCAGCTCTACACACTGAGCAGCTTCATCGATGATGACCGTTTCAAACTCGACATCCAGGTTTCGGAACATTTCGTGGCCGCTACCACTCAGAGTGGCGCACAGAACTTGGGCGTTGTTCAAGATTTCTTGCTGGACTTGTCGGCGGCGTACTTCCATCTCTCGAGCTACCGAATTGCCGCTGCTCTTGTCAGCATCGATCTGCTTACCGATGTCCATCTGTCGTCGTTTTAGCGCGTCAAACTCTCGGGAATGCTTGGTGTAAGTTGTTCGGTCCTCGTGGTCTTTTGACGCTTCCATGAGAGGTCGAAGGACTGCTAGTTGCTCTTTGATCTTTCCGGCATCCTCATGAAGCTTGTCGCGGTTGGCCTTGGCTTTGTCCTTGGTTTGATCACCCTCCAGGCGGGCCTTGACAAGCTCGTCCAGAGTCACATCTCTTACAGCGGCGTTAATGGCGTCGCTTCGGCCAAGTCGTAGCACGTTGATACTCTTGGTCTTGCCTGAAATTGTCTTCACTCCAGCCTTCAGTCGTAGCACTAGCTCGTCTACAGCAGCGTTGCTGGGCGCGCAAACAAGAAGCTTTTTGGATCGTTTTTGGTTGTTTGGCGCCTGTAGGCCAGTCGGCCGTAGAGGAACACCCACAGGGAAACCTTGATTGCTAGCTTGACTAAGCTGTTCGGAGAGTAAGGTGCCAACCATGGCAACAATGGTCTTGGTTTTTCCAGTACCGGGTGGACTACTTGTGTCAGTTTTGAATACGATTATAACAGAGCAACTTACCCCTGAATAAGAGTGAAACCATCATTGTCATGCGCACCGAGAACAGCCATAGCTTGTCCATGGTTCAGAGAATAGTTTTGCATGCAGTTGTTGACCTTCGCCTCATCATATCGAAGAATCGGAGACGGTTTCGCATTCAGAATCTCGTCCATTAGATCGTAATACTGCAAGCTTTCCAGGGCAGCATACTCTCGCTCGATCGTAGTCATGTTGGTAATTTTCACTCCAAACACGCTGACGTTGGGAGTCAGCACCTGTGTCATAGAGTTGTTTCGAGAAGCCACACGGTATGTGATCTCGACCAACTCTTTTTTGTAGGTGATACGATGAACTCTGGCCAAACAATGCCGAGCTGTCTGGTCTCCTAGTGGGTTTTCTGATTCGGAAACGAGAAGAATATCACCCTCAGAAACGCCACGCTCCCGATTTTGAACCACTGGCATCGTGAAAGTTGCCTCCAGATAGCTATCGACACTGGCACGACTTGCAATCTTCATGCCAAAGGCTTGGGAAGTTATCTCATCTTTGGCTGTGACGAAAGAACGCCAAGCTTCTGAGGCCAGAAGTGGAAAGAATGTGTCTTGATAGGTCTTGGGGTCCGAATACTTGGTAGCGACCTCGGATGCAACTGGGCCCTTCGGAGGATCGTTACCGCCGTGGAAGATATCCCAAGATAGGATGGTGTTGTGCAGCCGGTCCATAGGTGGAATCAACCTGGCTCTCATCTCTTTGACTGAGCGTTGTTGTCTAACCTTCTTAACCGGTCTACGAACCATATCTTGCATGGCTTTTGAAAGACGTTTCTCAGCCTCGCTCATAGTCTTCAGACCTCCGGTGCTTAAGGCGGCGAGTTCGTTATCAGCATCTTCGTCCTCCTCTTCGTCCTCATCAGATTCTTCATCCGAACTGTTGACCATTATCTCACTCTTGCCGTGATCCTTGCCGCTGAGGCCAAGACCAAGTAAGCCTGAGCCCTCACCAGGTACAGTCTCTCCTCTAAGAGCCTTGGCTTTTGCAATAGCTGCAGCGTCGCGCTTCTGTTTTTCAAGCTTCTCCTTCTGTCTACTCTCTTTCAGAGCGGAGATAGATTTCTGATCAGGTACCTTCGGCTTAGACTTGAGCATAGCATTGGTCTTCGATTTGGCCCTTGCCTGTTCCCGAGCTTTCTGGGCGTCAAGCTGCTTGAGGATGGGACTGTCAATAGATCTACTAAGTTCATGCACATCATCGCGGTTAGATCTAGATGATGGGGTTGTGATGGTGCCACTGGATGAGGTGCCAGACTTTGACCAAGCATCGATCTTGCTCTGCTTCTTAACAGTATCTTTGGATTTAGAAGATGGTGTTCCCTTCCCAGCGAATCCTAGCTGGATGATTTGCACCTCATCGTCCGATTGTCCAAGGGCTTGAAGAAGTTCTGCTCGTTGTTGGTCGGTCATATTGGTCGACCTGACATACTTTCCGGGGATATTAGTAGGCAAGCAAGCATCAGTGATGAGTTTACGGGAGGATGGGGCAATTTCAAGTTTGTTTTCTCGGAGTCGTGTCAGAATTTTGCAGATGACTCTGACGGTGACATCAACGAGCCACTTGTCCTTCAAGCGGATCATAATCTCCATGCCAGAAAAGTACTGCTTCGGAGCACCAAGAATTGAAGTCATGGTGTCCTCCTCACTCTTGCTCAGCGCCTTGGAGATAGCTGAGGTGATCAAGCCGTCCTCCGCAACCAGAGCTTCAGCGAGCTCCATGATCTCGCGACAAAACTCTGTCATGATGGCGTTCTGAATGTACCGGGACCATCCATCAATATTCCTGCATGCTGTAGACACAAATCGCCATTGCTCATTCCACCACCGCAAGACTTTGGCAGCCGACATGGGCTCCAGTGTTTTGACTCGCAAAACTCCAGAGATTGGATCAGTCAATCCGCGAAGAATATCTCTACTCATATTGAGAATAGGTCGAATGGGGCCCCAGGGGTAAGGCGGCTTCAAAACTCGTTCCAATGCCCACACTATCGATGACAGCGTTTGATCAGGGTGAAGCTGGGACATTTGCTCAAAAGCTCCGCTCTGGGATAATTCTCCAGTCCAGCTTTTAAGTAATTCAGAAGCTGCTTCAGCGAGCGCCGATTCTCCGTGAGTCGATAGTGCTATAGTGCCCTGGAACGCCAGTCGGTCATTGAAAAGAGTGTTCAAGTCTGTAGCGTCCAACTCCGATACTCGGCCGAGTAGATTTCCAAGGATATCAACTGTTTCACCAAGGGATTTGTTGAAGCTCTTGCTCGAATCAGTCAACTGATCGTTGCCTTTCAAAGCTCTGACTTGCTCAACACCAACCAGTGGCTCCAAAGACAAGATAATATCTTTAGCGAGGTCAATCCGCTCACTTGATACGTCAAACATCTCAACAACACCTTGCCAGAAAACCTTGGAGTCCCTGATGACGGCTGACTGAAGCTGGTTGCCATCGAGACATGCCGAGTACTCTTCTGCGAATATCTTCATATCTAGTTTCATGGCAGTTTGCATGGCCAGCCTGGCTGCGTTTGCCACTTGAAAGGTCTGCCAACCCTCCCGTTCTTGTAAGGGTGCACGCAAGTTTCGGAGAATGAGGTCTTTGTACTTCATCGGTAGGTTAAATGCGCAACAAGCGTAGAGGTGAGTGGTACCAGCACCGATTTTGGTCTCCTGGTCAACAAATGTCGACATAGTGAGCTGCAATGCATCGAATCCAGCTCGGGCGCAAGCTGCACGACCTGGCTCTCCTATAGTCTGATCCTTGGCAAGCGTCTCGAGCAGAGTGTGCATAAAGCCATCGCAAGCGTCATATCTCTGATCACGTTGGATAGACTCTAGCCAAGGGTTTACCCAAGAGGTAGGGAACGGGGCGCGAGATGCGCCACTGTCAAAGCCAGTCCAGCAGTTGTCTAGTGATTGACGGAGCAAGTTCTTGTAGACTCGACTTTTCAAGACTAGATCAGGAATAACAGTAGGCCGGGCATCACCAATAATGTCCCAAAAGGCCCTGGGCGCTTTCTTGAAGAAGTTTGTCAAGACAATGATGTTGGTAACCAAGACACTTTCTGCAGGACAATCCTGAATGTGACGAAATAGAAGGTCGTAAATACTCAAACTCCCAGGCTTAAGCTCTAGGTCCCGTAGGCGTTGAGGAATAACATCTGCACTCAGTGTTCTCATTATTTCGTTGAAACTTTGCCAGAATTGTTCAATATCGGGCCATGACTCTGGGGCGAGCGGATCTCTTCTGCTGATATCGTCGATGGCCCTTGAGAGTCCACCACTAACAGCCCAGTCGAATTGATCAAGCGTCATGGCGTTGCTGTCGAGATTCTGATAGTTGTTTGTTGCCCACGTGCGTCGGTCTTGATTCCTGAGATCGAAGATGAAGTATGTCATTCCAGGCAGGGGCTCCTTTGTTCCAAGTTTGAGACCACTCTTGCCTTGAAGACGCTGGAAAACAAATTGAAATGTTGTTCGTCGCTCTGGATCCTCCATGTAAGGCATGCAGCACAACGCCTCATAAACAGAGATGTGGACCTCTGATAGATGTTCACCAAGTTGCGACTTTTTGAAGACAGAACATGTGCCTATGATCTTCTCGATAGCTGCCCTTGCCCATTGCAGACTCTGGTCGATCCGCATGACATCTTTGCTTTGAAGCATGGACTTGATTTCGTTGGCAACCTCTTCACTCCATTTATCCTGGAACTGTTGCAGAAGAGGTCGGCGGTTCATGTGCCAGTTGTAAACACAGTCTGCGCAGTGCTTTAGGCAGAGGTTGAGCCGGTCTCCAAGCTGCTTTCCCCATTTTCCTTGGCTGGCTTCATCAAACCCAAAAATCAAGCAGTTCCAGTATGTGACTTCCAGACGCATTCGTCCTTGTTCAATTCGCTTCGTCTTTTCCTCTTGCGAAATGGCTGATTCAGGGTCATGTTGGATCCTGTAATTTTCGTTGTCTTCATCGTTGATACGAGGGCACAGCAGATGGCATTCGTCGTCAAAGGTTTGGATCTTCTCGTACCACTGGTTGAGTTCTTCGTGAAGATCCATTATGAGATTTCGAAGTTACTGATATGTTTGCGCATCTCTTGGAATCAGGTCTGGAACAAAGTCTTCGGGCTTGGGCCGGATACCGGTAGGGTGGTGGGTTTCGCGGCCGAAAGAGGTGCGATGCGACACGGACTATTCGAGGCAAGGTTTTCAGGTCGACCTTGTATTCTAGCTTGTGCCTTGGTGTCGTGAGTTTGTTGATGGTGGGCGTGGTAGTCAATTATGGCTGGGATAGAAATCGAAGAAATCTATGTCGACATTAAAAGGCCGTTGTTGCTAGGGGCAGTTTCAGTTTTGAAATCAAACAACCCGTTGCAAGGTCGCTCGCGGATGGCGTTGAGAAGTAAAAGAGTGATGAACTGGAGAGAAATAAGCCAACGTAATTGAATGGAAATGTATATGCCCTACCAATGCCTTTGTCAATCGGCAAATGATGAGACTGCAATATGTGATGCAAGAAAACAAATGGGACCGGGAAAATAGCTGGACAGTCGAAACTTTGAGTTCAGATGGAGACAATGGAACGAACGACCTTGGTCCCAGTTTCCAAGCTTCGACGCGCTTGGTTTGCCGCGTCTCTGCAGGGGGTTTAATGAATAGGGTGGGGTGTCGTCGTCGCTGAGCAGCCACTGAGGTATGGGTGCTTGCTCTCCTGGGCAGGGTAGCCTGTGTGTAACTGGGCTGGATCTTTTCTTTCTTCCTGTTCCCACGTCTTTTTATTCGTGTTATGGGCACATTCAGAAAGCGGGCTACACATTGAAGTACTTTCGTAAAGTGTATGGGGAATGTTGTGAAGAAAGAACAAGAAAATACGCAACACATACTCTTTATATACTACACTGGCCCAAGACCTTATCTTATCATCTGCGTTATGCAGTTAATCACTGTCCTCTACCTTTGCCTCCTTTGATCCCGCTTTGCCTCCATACTGCCGTTTGCCTGTTCTTTCCATGAGCTCATCAAGTGGACACTCCGATTTATTCCACTCCTCACTCCCCTCACTTGTGTTTGCTCTGCAGCGGATGCAGCTTCGCCCATGCTGAACAAACAATTTGTGCAGCCCATACTTCAAGTGGTCGGGTATGCGGACTTCCAAGTGACTGAACGTTTGATCTCGAGTGGCTTTCGGTGGCATCCATTTCAACCATCCACTAATGCGGTGCACATGGGTATCAACTGCGAAGCTAGGCTGTTGCAGACAAAAGAGGATAACACAGGATGCCGTCTTAACGCCGATGCCAGGAAACTTGGTAAGCGTCTGCATCGCTTCGTCCGGGACCATCCCATGTATATGGTCCAACGAAAGAATCTCTTGGTCTGTCTTCAAGATCTCCAGGTCTTTTTGACCCTGTGTCTTACCCTCTGCTCCGGTGAGTCCCGTTGCTTTGCCTCCGCTCTTCTCTTCCAAGAAAGCCTCTCGTCGCTTCGTGTTCTCTTCATAGACTAGCTCTAAGATTGTTTTGATATCCTTTCCTTTAACCTGAGACAGACCGCCGGTTTTGATAGATTCAACAATGGTTGGAAGAGGGGCAGTTCTGACTTTGTTCCAGTCCACACTGCCCTTACCAATGCCTTTGTCGATAGTTCCAAAAGTGCTCACCAGTCCGCGAAATGCTGCGCTGGAGTTGCGGTTCGATGTGTTCGCGCTTAGGCGGGTTCTAATCAAAGCGTCTAGGACAGATGGAACTTCTCCGCAGCCTGAGACTTCAAGAGACGGTGCTGGTATCTTCTCAGGGGCATTGGCCTCTCCGTGGATTTTGGCCAGTCGACGATAGGCTTCGTCGCAGTCTTCTTCTGATGGAGCTTCCCACTCAGGAAAAGGTGTAATACCAGGAGTAAGCCCGTATGGATTTTCCTTGGTCTTCTTGGCCGTTTTGCGGACTGGTGCTCCCATCGTCACATTGGCGTCTTCATCCTCATCTTTGACTTCCTGCTTGATGGAAGAAGATTTACTCGACCTCTTAGCCTGGGGTTTCGTGCTCGACTCCTCATCTGACTCAAAATAGGAGGATTTGGCGGCTGTTTGCCGCGGTCGCAATGTCCGCCGGGTCACAGGCTTTGTCTCCTGTGGTGAAGGTGGATTCAGAGCTTTGGTGCTTGGCGGAGCTTCAGACGAAACCTCTTCCACCTTGATGGCCTTGATTGACTCCAGCGATTCTCTTGGGGGGGTCCGGATTTTCCGGGCATTCTTATGAGTTGCACGAACAGGTCCGAGATTGTGCGGAAGTTCTTCTGGAAACTCGTCCTTGACCTGGGTTTCGGCATTGGTCTTTTGCTTCTTCGCTGAAGTCTCCTTTTGGCTTTCGACGCCGCGTTTACGCAACGTCCGGGCAGCCATGGTCAATTTTGTCGAATGGGTATAGATGTTAAAACGATAATAGGCTTGATGTGGTGTATATCGACTGCAAAGAGTATTCGGTAGTACGAAAAGCCTTGTGGAATATGGTAGGCACACTCTTATCATTACCAAGAATCATGCGGATTTTGTGATATCAATAACATCAAGTCACTCATTCTGTCATTTACTGTACTCAAAATACTTTTTAGTAGGGTTGACAAGCATGGTTGATCGCATCAATGACCTCAACAGTCGAGACAAGGATCGCTGATTCTGTATCCGCTAAGTACGCCACGAAATGCACGACTCGAAGCTGCCCTGACTAACCTTATTAGGCAGACCTCGGATTAGGTTAGTACACTACCTGTCCGTGTAAGCCATATTACCCTGTATCAGATCATATCAAGTGTTATAATAGTAGAATAACTAAGAAAGTTCTTTGATGACTTCTCAAACAAATAGTAGAGTCCTCGCCTAATCTTTTCTGAGATATTTGACTATTATTGCAGTTACTTTAGTGGTTTATAGTGATAGTGAAATACTAAATCTACTACTAGGGCCAAATTTCGCATTGAATCGTTGGATGACGAAGGAAAAAGAAAAGAAAAGTCGGGGGAACCATAACCAAATGACGTAGCGATCTACGTCGGTGGCTGTAATAGACGGGCTGTTTCCTCCTTTTCTGGACTTGCAGATGCTACCGAATGAAAGCAGGCAGTCTTTTCATTTCTACATTCAACAAACGAAGTCAATATCGGACTCTGAAAGAACTGTAGTCTAGGTAATAGTGGTAAAATAGATTAACAAGAAAACTCTTCCAAGGTGAATATGAATTTCTACAAAAATCGAAGCAAACACATTGGTGGATTGAGTTGCAGGCCTTCACCCGGCATGCCAGCCCTCTCATCACCGTTTTTGATAGATGATAGCAGCCACTAAAATGCATATCAACGGAACATGAGCATCATAAGCATTTCGCTGAACTTTGTATTGTGTTGAAGGTTGGCACAATCACAGCGGAGCTTTACAGGTTGCAGGAGACCTGCTTTGCAGTGCCAGCGAGTGCCACAGACGTTCATCTTTGCATGGAGTAAATCGCCGTCTATTACCTGTCTGTGCTATTGGAAGCGAATTGGTGTGTTGAGGACCGAAAGAAGGAGGAGAACCTCGCCTTGGAATCAAAAAGTTGCATGCCTTTGCCTGATTTGCCTTGTATGTGTAGAAAGAGACAAGTTCAGAGGTTTTATGCTTGTGCATGGCAATACCCGAGAACTGTATGCTCATAACTCGCCTTCTCTCACCGGAGATAAAGAGTACTCGAGAATGTAAAGAAAATATTTGGTCGTTTGCAATTATGGAAGGTGTTCATATACTACTACATGGTCATCGTTGCGATATAACCCTTGCGTTTGAGCTACAGTGTTTGACTTGTAGTCCTATGACAAATCAAAGCCTTCTGAATAAGAATAGTCCATGGTTCACACTGCACGAGCCATATAGTTAGAGCTATTAAAAATAAATGCCATCCTTAGCGTGGGGCAAGTTTTTGTAGATATGCATGCGCATAGAGTTCACTTCTCTCAACCTCTTTCTCCACCACCTTGCCTCTGCACCAACATCATTTCTTTCTTTTTAAACCTCTTCAGATATTTACTGCTCTCGATATTGCTCACTGATGGTACAGGACCTCGGCATATTTTATCAGCTATAATCGCATGCGGCTCACGCAATAACACACACATTCGTTGCTACCTACCTTGGGTTAGCCTACCTCGCACAACATGGTGGTTACACATATTGACATCGAGCAGCGAGAAGAAATGGAGGAGGTGATATTTTTGACTGAAAGACCCACAGGGTTTCCAGAACGCAGAAGGCGTTTATCGTCATGCACACTCGATGGTGTTGACACTGTTGAAGTTCTTGACGCTGTCGAAGTCGTTGATTACGAGGAGATCATCGATCTCACGGCGGATCTCACAGGTCTACCACTTTCTCGTCAAGGCGAGCTCCATTTGGAGAAGATACAAATATTAAATGCCACAGTACAGAAGGATTCATTCATTCGAGTACGGAAGTTTCTATTCGGCAAATACCATGTCAAGTTTGTCCTGGTCAAAACGGTGATCCGATCCCTATCCACAAACGCCATCAAAATCCGCGGCATTCCCTTTATCAAGGCCAGCGAAGCATACTCGAAACCACACGACATGATGCCGAATGAAGTCTGCATGCTCATTTACCAAGATGAAGCAAAGCATCAAGAATTCGTGGACATTAACCTCTCCGATGTTCTCCAATTGCATCATCTTGTTACCACAAACGCCGAATTTCCCAAATTCAACCCTCATTACCCAGAAGAACGAGGCCTTCCAAATAACTGGTACACACATCTGATCTGCCGCTAGAAGCTGGAGGTTTGCTTTGTCGGACAGGGGAGCCGCAAGAGGCAGGTCGAAGAGGCGTTCATCCGCATACACTCGAGTGAAGCAGACACGCAGTCCAAAGTGTCTGATGAAGTTCTTCGGAAGCGATGGCGAGGAAAAACGAATAAAGGAGGGTCATGGATACCCTCGAACGTGGGCAACCCCATCGATCTCGAGTCCGACGCTGAGGACAACAAGAATCGACTCGACGGACAAAGATACACCATGTTCGACTCATGCTCTGGTGCCGGAGGAGTATCCCGAGGCGCCCTTATGGCTGGATTTAAGATCCAGTATGCTATTGATAAGGCACCAGAAGTTTGGGAGACCTATGAGACCAACTTCCCTGACACTGAGCTGTTCCGGATGCCTCTTGACGAATTCATTGCGGAACCCAATGCCGGCCACAAGAGAGTGGATATCCTGCATTTCTCTCCGCCATGCCAGTTCTTTTCTCCAGCGCACACTCATGCGTCCGTACATGACGACGACAACATTGCCGCGCTCTTTGGATGTAATGAACTGCTACAGAAGCTGCGACCGCGTGTTGTTACTGTGGAGCAGACGTTTGGTCTCACTCATGACCGCCACGGCGATTATTTCAACGGCCTCCTTCATGACTTCACGCAGTGGAACTACTCATTTCGCTGGAAAGTGGTTAAGCTCTGTACTTGGGGCGCAGCGCAAGATCGGAAGAGACTGATCATAATTGCTGCTGCGCCTGGGGAAAGATTGCCACCGCTCCCAAAGGCGACACATGGCGACGAACCTGGGTTGTTACCATACAATACTATTGGCAAGGCTCTTAGAGGCATTCAACTTGAAGACGATCTTCATGATCCTGATAGGGTTCACCACTTTAACCCTCCACGCGCCCCATACGACCCAGAACGCCTTGCTGGAACGATCACCACTAGAGGAGGTGACCTATACTATCCCGATGGGTCGAGAAAGTTGACTCTACGGGAGTTTGCAAGCCTTCAAGGGTTCCCAAGGTGGCATTTGTTCTTAGGGAATATCACATCCATCAAGCGACAGATTGGAAACGCCTTTCCACCTGTCACTGTGCGTGTGTTATACAAGCACATAGAACAGTGGCTCCTGAAAGAAGACGGCATGATTCCCTGTGATAACCGAAACATCATTGCCATCGAAGAGGATTCCGAGGATGAGTCACCCCGTTCCCCAGACATGATGGAGGTAGACATCGATGAGAGAAGCAACCATGATTACTGCGTAGCGGAGGCAATGGTGATCGACTTGACCTAACGAGCAGGACACGGTAATTAAGATGGCAGGATGGCAGTTGGATGATTGAGGCGCGGAGTATCTGTGAAGACAAGAAAACGGCTTCACTGACAGAATAATGGCCAATGAGATGGCTAACCTTAGAGGGCCAAGTACTGTAGCGAGCAATGCTTGCACCTGGAGAGCTGGATGTAGGGAGTCGACTATGCAGATTGGTAGTTGTCATGAATTGAACACTTGGTTGTATTAACAAACTTTTTGTTGATATGGATAGGGATAATTGGACATATGACGACCCAGGTACCTAGTATCTAGACTACTAGGTGAATAAAACACGTCTCCCACCACTTCTCTTGTTGATGAGTGAAGGCAACCCTTTGCATTGGAACAGCACGGGCACTAGGTCATTTCCGTATTCTTATGTCCCTTATTCAAAATCTCCCAAAGCACAGCTTGAGATTGTCCAAGTTTATCATGCAAATACTCTGAAATATCCTCTGAGTACTAAGGTATGTGCTCACCTTGAGGCTGCTCGGTTGAGAGTGCCTCTTTAAAGGTGACTCGTTGACAGTGAATCACTGCTGAATTAATGCGGCTGCGATACTTGCTTTAAATTCTGTCGGCCACCCTCTTCCCCCCCTTTCTCTTTATCATCATCACCCAACCTTCTCTCCTACAATTGTAAGGTCCTTTGCAGGAAAGACTGCTGCAGTGGTGGCAGTGTTGACGGCTGGCGGCAGCAACAAACGGCAGGCGCAAACACGGGCTCCTTCATTTCCTCACAGCGCGGCTGCTGCCTGGCTACCTAGTAGGAGGTAGGTAGTTACCTGCACATTTCTGCCCTGCCATTTTCTTTGCCTGCGTTTGTCTCCTCCTCGCTTCATCTCTTTGCAACATTCTTGAGATTCCCGATCCACCAATTTGCTGAGTACTGACATGGTGTTCTGCACGAGTGACAGTCAAAGCCATCTTCTCCAAAGGACCTTTTAGAGCTATTCTTTTCGCTCAATATTTTTCGACAGTATCGTACCTCTTCTCCGATTGGTTCTGGTCTCTCCAGGCTCTGCGAGATCTATCCATCGCAACCTCCTGTGTCCACCCGTCGCACGTCGAAAACACGATTGGTATTCGCAGTCACACAGGTACTTCATGATGCCTGCTGCAATGACACCCGGACAGCTTGTACTTGATAAGGTAAGAGTGGATAAATCCCGATTATACCTTGTGTCTAGTGCTTTTTCTGATTCCAAACAGCCGCTCCCGCCCCTCTACGTTCTATCGGAGTCGACTTATGTGCACCGACATGAGCAAGGGACATTGATAGAGCAGAAAAACGAGTTGGATATCTTGGTACGATTCAACGAGCAACGAACGATTTTCAAAGCCTGGCCCATTGCTCCTATCCCGGGACTTGCTACTTCATTCCACACCCCATGGCTAGTTCTTGTGGTAGTCCCACAGCCGTCAGAAGATCTCGTTTTTCCTAGCCTCGATGACAACTTTCACATCGATTTCGAAAGCAGAATCGAACTGCCAGATGGGACATACTCCCTGGTCAATCTGCCTGCAACACGCATAGGCAACCCCTATGGAGATGTAGATTACCTCGTCAGCAAGGGAGTTGCAAAGTGCGCGGCCTTCAAGGTCGACGTGTGTAGATCGTGGAAGAATGAAGAAGGCGAACAAGTGAGCCTTGATCTGATGTCTTCGATGCAAACTGCTTCTTCTCTTGACGATTTCGAAAGCATCTCCCTGGACGAGTCGAAACATCAAACAATAACCATCACTTGGGACACCTTCTCGAATACATTCGAGGCCGAGCTTTCAGCACTACGTCGGCTAACACAGGAGTGCCAACTGGAAAGTCGACAGGTTGGACAAAAGTCAAAGGCAGCATTCGAAATGATCCTCGATCTAAAAGGTAGCGACAAGACCTTTTTAGATCTCTATAACCTGTTCCCCCATCTGAAGAATCCCAAGGCTTCGGAGCACAAGATCAGGTACACGATCCTCCAAAAGTTTCGCTCCTTCAACAGCGACCACCTCGCCGCCTTTAGGGGACTGAGGAGAATCCCAAACGGTCTTTACTTCGTCAACGGGTGCCCCGGTGCAGGAAAGACGGAGTGGAACATGGTTGTTTCTGCCCTTCTTCAGTCAAAACGACGCCCCGGTGCGAAAAGGAGAAGCCCCATTCTTTTCCTGGTTGACCTGAACAAAACTGTCGACGATGCGGCTGATCGTTACTACGGCCTTTGCAAAGAAGCTGGGCTAAAACTGCGGATTGTTCGAATGCACGGTTGGCCGTATGAGATCAGAAACAGCTCGAAGCTAAATACGAGCACTTCTGGAGAACATGACGGACATGGTACGGACTTTACTAAAAAATTCCTTGCTACGATGAGCATCAACAAGAGCGTTTGCGTAGGGCGCAATCCCAACAAGGCGCCTACCTTGGATGAAGCGGCGTGGGAGTATTATGAGAAGCACCGAAATGACGGCTTTTCGGCATTGAAGCGAGTGCTGATGCGAATGGACACTGGCGAGGTCTTGGACAACGACAACTGGAAGACCCTGAGGACGCAAGTTACAAAATTGTATACGGCCGTTCTCAGACAAACTGACTTCATTGCAACAACACCTGTAGCGGCCTATGGTGGATTCTCTAGACACTTCAAGCCGGAAATCATCTTTGTCGACGAAGCTCCGCACGCACGTGAGCTCACTACATTGATCCCCATTGCTTATTTCGAGCCCATTGCTTGGATCATGACCGGAGATGTCAACCAGACCAGGCCGTTCGTGAAAAGCGGCGATGTGCGGGATACCAACAAACAAGGTCTCGAATTCAACCCGTTTGCCGAACAAATGCGAGTTAGTCTCATGGCTCGAGCGGCAAAGGTCGGAGCGATAAATAGCTCGTTGCTAATCAACAAGCGAGCGTTCGGCAACCTGCAAAAGTTGCCATCCGCACTCTTTTACCACGGGCGGATGATTTCTGGTTATTCGGCAAAAGAACAGTTCCCCGGAACAGTGAGCTACTTGCGCACCTACCTCGAAAAACTCGGTGGCGGAAGTAAGTTGAAAGAGAACCGTGCCGTCATTGCTCTCACAAAGAGTAAGGAAGAGACACACTGCCGCAGTTTCTGGAATCCTGTCAACCACCAGTGGGTCGTGGGTCAAGTTCAAGCACTACTTCAAGACCCTGATTTCCGATGTGTCACGGACGTCGAACAACCTGGAAGGGTCATGATACAGACCCCATACAGTGTTGCGATGCGCCAATACACTCACGCGGTCAAGCAGTGGCCTGACGAATGGCAGAACAGGGTTGAAGTTTTGACCGTAGATAGGGCCCAGGGGAATCAGGCGGATATGGTTTTTCTCGACATGGTCCGAACAACTCGACCCGGATTCATGGACGAACCACAGAGAATGAATGTTGCGATTACTCGGGCGCGGCAGGCGGAGGTCATACTGATGCACCCAGAGATGACATTTCGCCTCCGCGCTGGTCTACGGGTTCCAACCGACTACACTTCGAAAGTATGGAACGATGCAGTACAGGATGGCCGTATGTTTGTGTTGTAGCTCTGAGCTGGAGAGTAAGAATGTGTTGACAGATATCAACCTACACCGGAATGGAGATGGCAGTTGCCGTGATTGTTGAAACACGCACTCGAGCTAGCTTGGTTGGTTCTTCGGATTGGGTGTTTTTATGTTCGAATTCGGGGTTAGGAGTTAGGAATTACGAAAAGCATCATATGTGGAGAGGTTCATGTATTGATTTCGCCGCATGGCACCCAGTTAGATGCAATATCGAAATGATTGGAAAAGTTGCCCAGTTCTTGATGACATGAAGTTAAAACAAGATACTAGTCCCGCAATTTAGTGTCTTGGAGGCCATCAAGCCACATGTGATCAACGAATGCCAGCAGAAAAGACAGCTTGGCACGCTGTGGGAGCTTTGCAGAGTAGTCTTGAATATGGAGACAGGCTCACAGGGCCTGAAACATGGGGGTGGAATCATCAAATGTCATCAACTTACGGATAAATGATGAGACTCTAGGAAACAAAATTATGTTTATGCACACGGTAGAGGCCGAATGAGCCTCTAAGGTAAACTAGTATATGGATGGATGGGTTGCAGCTTATGGAGAGTCGTACGATAATAAATATCTAAGAAATGGTTGTTGTCTAGAGATGCTGAGGCTGGTAGTAGATCGAAGAAGGCCAATGTATTCCATCCGTGATTGAAATGAATCGTAATCGGCTTATTAAAGTTATAAATCGGCCTGAGTTCTCGATCTTACAACCTTGGCGGCAAGTCGGCACTTTGATATCTGGTACGCATGTTGTATTTATTCTACAAGTTGTTACTGCAATATAGGTAGCCGCTATATTTTATTGAAAACTATAGAGTATTAGCGTGAACGATCACCATGTTGCTTATTGGCCAATCCATTTGAAGGGTTCTTAATTGGTACTGAACTGAAATTACCTGATATTACTGAAGCCGAAGCATCCATGATAGAAAGTCGGATCCTGGCATATGATGCTGGTGATAAGAAGGAGTTTGGCCTACCTAGTTACCTCTCAGTCCTACACACACATAAACCTTAGTGGGCAATTTGCAACTTGAACAGAGGTCAATCATAGCGTCAGCTAACTATGTACTCTGATACCGATATTCAATGTTTCACTGCCTACCCCTGCCCTGCTTATCACCATAGTCGGTCCTATCGATGGAGTGTAAGCGTACAATCATTAAAAGCAAGTCGTTGTGAACTTGCGTCACTCTCGAGTGAATACAGAGTATGTACTTGGGCATGTATGGGACATGCGGCTTAAGCTGCAACTGTAACACAGCATTAGTGTCCACACATGCTCGGCTCCTTATCCGTAGAGCGCCCTCATTCACTTGAACAAAAAAACAGTTGCTTTTTATAGCACTTGTCTGCAAATTGTCATCTACACAAATCGGGCCTCTAGTTCAGGGACCAGCCGTATTTAACGAAGGACATCAGGGGTGAGTGACACTAAGTCGAGATGAGTGTGGCTTAGACTGCGGAGCTTCGGACGGTACGCGGGGGCCTAGGTCACTCACTCGACCAATCAAATCTCGCTTGTGTGAGCTACTCTCGTTATGGGAAGTTGAAGGCCCTGGAGTGGCCCTGGAAAGGCGCGACGAAAAGTGATTGTCAGAAAGAAGGTGCTCAAGGTAGGTGCGCTGTGCTGACGACCACCCCGGATTTCTTGGTCGTGCCATGCCGTTGCATCTCACCCGTGCATAGCTCTCATTCTCTCTTTCCTTTGCTCACGATGTCATTAGCAGAAGCTAAAGTGATCATCCCTTGATAATCGCTCCTTCTTCGATTCTTGCACTGGACCCTTGGACAACGCACGAGCCTTTGACTGACTACAGATCGGTTCCTGTCGTGTCTCGCGCGACTGCGACGGCGGCCTCCCAAGACTCTCGGTCTTCAGTACAATACCAGTCGCCTCGCCCAACAACCAAATCATCAGAATACGACAGAATATTAATCACCGCTCGAATTGCCGCTTCAAGTTCCAGTTTCCATCAGCTCTCGCCAGCTGCTGCTGGCTACTTTCGCACTCGCCACGCAAGCCTCCAAGCCCGGCGGGGTCCAATTCGATGGATATATTGCGACATCTAAGTGTGAGGAAGAGCCATGTGACAGGCCATCTCGAAACCAGAGGAGTAGTATCCAAGAGGCAACTGAGTGATGGGGGGATCGCCGGCGTTGTTGTTGGTGTTATCGTGGGCATTGCGCTTGTAGCGCTCTGTTCCTATCCCTTCATCATCCGTCGCATTAGACGCCGAAGACAAGTTCATTCTCATGGACCAGGCGACGCGAACGACCCCGAGACGGGCGAGACTCCTACAGCCGGATCTTCGCCCACCGTTGATCATCAACGACGCTTATCGTCCCAAGACTCATTTAAACCCTCTGGAGAGAACACGCGTGGAGGTGTAGACGGATCTGTTAAGGATTTGGATTGGGCTCCCCATGATGCTCTGATACAGCCCAACGGACAACCTCAAGCATTAAATCAACCTAATATTGGCCACCGACTCAACACCAACTTACCTCCACAAGACTTCAACAATGCTCAGCCAGGCTTCGACAACTCAATACCGCGTTCGGCGCCATTTAGTGTCGATGGAACATACGAAGAATACATGCCCCAGTCCATTGGCGATGCACACGACGGAACTCTCAACGGAACTAGTGCGGACTACTACAGTCCAGCCGTGCCTTCAGAGGCCTTTGGCATGTTCCCAACTGAAGAGCCTCGCCCCGAGCCCCAACGATCATGGTCGCGTGGAAGTTCATTGAAACATAACTTGAAACAGTTGTTCAGTCGAAAGAGCACGCGTGACCAATCTTTCAGTTCACCGACATCGTTGTCCCTTACTGAGGGGCCCGAAACCACCAGAGCTGCTCCTCACACTACGCAGGACGTGCCTCTTCAGCGGATCACCACAGCAGGAGACCCGACTGAGTCTCCTACCGATATCACTGCGCCCGCTGCAGACTCATTACCAGTACCTCATACTGCACAGGCTCTGGGCTCGCCTATTGCCCTGCCATCTACCCTTCCCAAAGACGCCGTGTCCAGTTCTCCTGAGTATTCGCCAACCACGTTCAACTTCAACGCATCTCAGTCTCCTCCTAGCCACCCCGCTCCCGGTACTGTGAACCCGATGGATATGATGCCGGCTTCAACGGAAAGCGAATTATGGCACAGAACAAACTATGAACTATACGTAGCGCAATCCTCGCCACAGCAACTGCACCCATCGATGGAGCCTGGAAGAAATGATGGACCTGTCGATTCACCCTCACCATTGACGCTCGCTCCTAATACTCCCCAACCTCGGCCTCAACTACTGCCCGTCATACAGTCACCTACACCCACACAGAGCGAAACCACATTGAAGAAGGAAGAACCCGACGAGAGTCAGGATGTCTCCATGTCTGATATTCCATCGAATCACCACTTGAGTCCTTTGCCTGATAGCAGCGTTCGACACCCGAGCTACCCCTCGGATGCATCAACTCCTCAGCCGGGACCTGCATCAACTAACCCCTCATCACTAAACACTCCTGCAACTCAGCTTGATACACCTTCTCCTCATTCTGGTGCATTTTCTGACCACCGTCCGAGCGTGTCGCCAGGTAACGGTGCCAGCAATCTATCACCCAAGAATGGTGTGTACGCGTGCGATGAGCCTGGCTGCCACCAGGTCTTTGACCAGGCGCACAAGCTCAAGTAAGCAAACAGCCGCCAGTGCCAGTCGATTTCGTACTAACTGCCTATAGACATCATCAGCGCTACCACACAAAAGACCACAAATGCCCTTATCCGAACTGTGGCAAGGGCTTTGGAACCAAAACTCATCTTCAACGTCATATCAATGACCGACATGAAAGGAAGAAGAAGTTCCACTGTGCTGTTCCAGGCTGCGACTACTCAAGACAGGGTGGGAAGGGATTTCCCCGCAAAGATAATTGGAAACGCCATATGACGAAAATCCACAACATGGACCAAAGTCATCTACCAGAGCCTGTAGAAGTTGACCAAGACATGGGAGGCACATAAAGATACGTTTAAGAGGTGAAGGCTGAAGTGTTGGTTTTGAGCCATTGTAATATGTGGCCAGCTCGAGATTTATGCTGGTCAAAGCCAGTCTCACCTGGTCATCACTCATGTTTTCTCATTAATAGCGAGCCGGTTTTAACATTCATTTCGTGTTGCATTCGGGTACTATCTAGAAGTTTAGGGTTCATCACAAAAAGCAGCATCAACAGACATGCAGGGCTATTGGCGTTTGGTTATGGAAAAGACGAGTTTGTCTGAAAAAGAACGAGCTAGACGTGTTCGTTCTCGGGTATCTATTAAGTACGGCAGTGTATGTATACCTGATCGGTTTCAATGAAAAGAGTGCCACGTAGCACCACATTCTTCACCAATGCAACCTCGCTAGCTTAGCTCTTTGATGATTTTCCTCACCAACTTCTTCTGGTCCTCGACATCTAGGTTCTTCTCGTCCGTTTCTTGTACTGCCCTGCCTACAGCAATAACCGTCTTCACGTTTTCGCTGTCGACCCAGAACTTGCCATTACGTCCTGTTGCGGTTTCGAACTGAAGACCTGCATTTCCGAGCTCTTCTAACACGACGACGCGGCCTTCCTGCACGCTCTTGGGCATCATGAGACGCCTAGCCATCCCAAGTGACACGTTGTATAGCATACCGCCTGCTAAAGGGCCCAGACCTTCCGACTTTCCTGTTGATGCGGACACACATTCTATCTCTGGGTCCATGTGGCGATTGGCGAGAGCTACACGTGCGTATACGAGTGCGCCCGCAGCAAGCTGAGGACGAGTCTTCTTTGTAGCGCCCTCAAAGGAGAGTTGTGGGAGTTGTGCGGGTGCGGTATAGTCGGAGAGAGTAACGAAGAAGAAGTCTGCAGCGCTGCGCTGGATTGTTCCGATGACGAGTTCACCAACGCGTGGGGTGTACTGGTATATGTTAGCGTAAGACCATTAGCCAAAGAAATTGGACGCGCACTCTTCCTCGAGCATTCTCTACGCGAATGGCATTCTTTTGTCGATCGGTTACAAGCTGACCAGCGAGCGTGGGAATGATGCCGTTGGGAGGGACATGTCGCAGACCAGGACCGAGACGAAGAGGTTTCTTAGGATGCGAAGGAATGAGAGACGGGTCAATGCTATCTCCGGGTAGTACAAATACAGTGTCGGATGCCATTATGTGAGATTTCTGTTGTTGAGATAATCTTACAAGCTTGAAATGCAATGCGACAGGCTTCAAAGCAGCCTTGTCGTCAAAAACATTGAGCAGAAGCGGCATAGTGGGGCATTGATAACGATAAGACAAGATACGTACCGGTGGCTATTCACTCAGGGTATCAGAAAAATTGGCCGCTTGAGCACATCGAATAAAATTAATAGGTCAGCCTCTGATGTTTAGACGGGACCCCTTGGGCTGTTTATTTTTGTACCCCGTGAATTAGGAGGCCAACTTTTCTGCTACCCACTAGCCGCTCAGAAAAAAATGTGGACGATTAAAGATTAGCGGGCAGTTTTTTTTCAAGTCTCTGCGGGAAAAGAACGAAACCCCCACTACCATCCATCACCAAGTCGCCTTCTTAAACTTGACACTCACCACAACCTTCTTTTCCCAGACTCAGCAAGGACGACGAGTTTTAACCAACCTCCTTTCTATACTCCAATTCACGAATTCCTCTTCCGACCGACCCTATGAGTGACAACGCTGGTGCTAAGGGCCCCGAGCCCGGTGATCGAGTTGCCATTGGTATCACCTTTGGCAACTCCAACAGTTCTATTGCCTACACTGTTGACGACAAGGCTGAGGTTATTGCCAACGAGGATGGAGGTATGTCTTGCAAGAGGAATAAGAATAGGCGTTTTGAGGAGGATATTCTTTACAATTTCTATGGCCTAATTTGCTAATACGTCTATTCGATAGATCGACAAATTCCTACCGTTCTCTCCTACGTTGACGGCGACGAGTACTACGGTGGCCAGGCCAAGGCTTTCCTTGTTAGAAACCCCGAGAACACCATTGCCAACTTCCGGGACTTCCTTGGACAAGAGTATGCAGCTGCTTTCTCACCTCGTATCGACCTCTGGAACCAACATACTAACTAGAAGCTCCCAGGTTCAAGTCTATCGATCCTACTCACTCTCACGCCTCTGCCCACCCCCAGGACGTTTCTGGTTCCGTTGCTTTCACCGTGAAGGACAAGGTCGAGGAGGATGCTTCCAGCATTTCCGTCTCTGAGATTACCACCCGATACCTGCAACGACTTGTCGGTTCCGCTTCCGACTACCTTGGCAAGAAGGTCACCTCTGCCGTTGTCACTGTCCCCACAAACTTTTCTGAGAAGCAGCGAGAGGCCCTGATCAAGTCCGCCAACGAGGCCGGTCTTGAGATCCTCCAACTCATCTCCGACCCTGTCGCCGCCGTTCTGGCTTATGATGCCCGTCCTGAGGCCAAGGTTGAGGACAAGATCGTCGTTGTTGCCGACCTTGGTGGCACCCGATCTGATGTTGCTGTTATCGCTTCGCGAGGTGGCCTCTACACCATCCTTGCTACTGCCCACGACTACGAATTCGCTGGTGTCCATCTGGATAACGCCCTCATAGAGCACTTCGCCAAGGAGTTCCAGAAGAAGCACAACATCGACCCCCGAAACAACGCCCGCAGTCTCGCCAAGCTCCGACTCGAGTCTGAGGCTACCAAGCGAGCTCTGAGCCTGGGCGCCAACGCTCAGTTCAGCGTTGAGAGCTTGGCTGACGGTTTCGACTTCTCTGTTACTATCAACAGGATAAGATACGAGATGGTTGCTCGCAAGGTCTTTGAGGGTTTCAACCGACTTATCGAAAGTGTTATCAAGAAGGCTGGTCTTGACGTTCTCGATATCGACGAGGTTATCCTGACTGGTGGTACTTCTCACACTCCTCGCATTGCCAACAACCTTCGTACTATCTTCCCTGAGACCACTGAGATACAGGCTCCCGCCACCAGCGCCTCTGCTATCAACCCCTCTGAGCTCCTGGCTCGTGGTGCTGCCCTCCAGGCTTCTCTCATCCAGGAGTACGAGGCCTCCGACATCGAGCAGTCTACTCACCCTGCTGTCACCACCGTCAAGCATATCTCCAACGCTATTGGTGTCATCACTGTCGGCGCTGACGGCGAGGATGTCTTCACCCCTATTGTCGCTCCCGAGACCGCCGCTCCCGCTCGACGCACCGTCCACATCCCTGCCCCCAAGGAGGGTGGTGATGTGCTTATCAAGATTGCTGAGGGTAACACCCACATCAAGGTGACCAAGCCAGAGCCTAAGGCCAAGGGTGAGGCCAAGGACGAGGATGACTCCGACTTTTCCGATTCCGACGAGGAGGATGAGGAGACTCGTGAGAAGATCTGGAAGATTGGCAGCACACTCGCTGAAGCCGCTGTTAAGGACGTCAAGGCTGGTGGCAAGGTTGAGGTCACGATTAATGTTCTGGCCGATCTGGGTGTCACCGTCACAACCCGTGAAGTCGGCGGCAAGGGTGGCGTGCGAGGAAACATCTAAGGGTCTGGAATTAATAGACTCAAAAGCAAAGACTTGATTGAAAAGCCGCAATGATTTTATGAGTAGGCATTTTAGGTGGATGGATATCCAAAAGCATGGGTTTATTGGTAGATTCTAGAAGACACTATAGAGGGTCGTCAGGATGAATTGAATGAAACTTTCCAAAGATTTTTTAAGACAACGGATTTGATTAGTTACTTGTGCTGCTTAACTTGGATGGGATTGCTCCAAGAAGTGGGTGGCTCGTGATTCCGTAACTCCTAACGTTCAAATGATGCTTTACATGACCTGATCACCCGGTAGCCGCCAAGCAACCAGATCGTTCCGCATATCATCCTCTTTAACCTCGTGAGCCCCTTTATAACTCGCTTCTCGCATGGGATCACTATCGAGCGTCATGGTGGACGTCATACTCGCCATGCTGCGCGCATGGTCAAGATGGCGCTCGTGGATGCGAACACCCTTGCGTCGGTTGGACGGCGTGACAGTGACAGTGGAGAAGCTTTTGTCGCTCGAATTACTTGGTGTGCGCCTATGTGAGGAGCCATTTGGACCGGTGTTAGGCCGGTTGCGTGAAGGTGATCGATGGTTATGGCCGTGAATATGAGGATGGAGGAGATTGTGGGTTATGCGGCGGACGTCACGGGTACGAACGGTACCGCGGTGGCCAATATCGTCGTCGTCGTCATCGCCATCCGTGACGGGCGAGGCATTGTGTGGCTTTGTTTTCCACCCGTTGCCGCCGCTAAAGATGTCATCGATGACCTCCTCTGCGGAATGCTCTTCGGGCTGACGGCACCATGAGGCAGTGAGGACACTCCGGTAGAGATCCTGAAGCTCGGCAGCGTCGCGTGGTTTTGACAAGTTAGGCACTGCAGCAGCTATGGCTGGTTGGACTGTTAGCTGTGGCATGCATGGGCACGAGTTGCTTCACTTACGTCCAGCCTCGTCTTCTATCGCCTCACCCATGATGCCGCCGATGCCGCCAAACACAGGGGCTGTCTTGAGAGGTGGCGCTACATAGCTGCGTTCACCGTCGACTTGAACCATGAGAATACTGATTTTCAAGGTACTGTTTACTTTGCTCTCTTGCATGAGATATCTTCTCACAATACCATCTTCAACAACATCCGAATCACGGCGCGGTCGTGAGGTCCCGTTGCCATGTGAATTGACACCAAAACTACCGCTTCGCATGCGGCCAGGCGACGCGACATCCTTGACAAAGGCTTCGCTCTCTTCGACGTACTCACTGAGATTGAGGCGGACGACACCAAGCGTGACTTTTTCGGCTATACCAAACTCCTGAATAACCTCGAACTCCATGGGGCATTCGGCAAGGTGGTTGTTGCGGTCTATCGATATGCGAATGCCGGGGACCGCAGTAACAAAGCTGTAGTCGACTCTGTGATTGGCGATTGGGCACTTCTGAGTGCGACCACGGTGCTCCGCGGTCATGGAGTGAGAAACGTGCCATTTGACGAATGATTGACCGGAAACGAGTGGTACATTGTTGAGGTCGTATATCTGACAAACATGAGTCGATGTCCTTCGGTCAACCAATTGGTTGTAGATGGGAAAGATTTACCTTGAGATGAAGGTCGAATTTTGGCTGAAAAAGGTCAATTGGTATGACGGTGAGTGATGGTGAGAAGAGTACTAACCTTTCGTGCCTTGCCGACTTCAGGTTTGAGAAAGCCCATGTTAGTAGGGATTTTGAGATGCCTCTGGGTCGAGAGTTTGTCGTAATTAGGTTGCAGTTGATTGAATGAACGGCTGTGTTGATAAGGAGCTCGCTTGAGCGTGGTTGTGACGACACACAGCCTTCCATTCGCTGGGACTTTTGTAGGTAGGTATGTTGGGTTGTCACCCAAGCCATAGATATGTAATATATAGATCACAAGATTGAATCGGGGATATCTTTGCTCATATAACTATACAGTGAAACTCTAATATTCGTGGGGTTGCGGCTTACTTAAAGAGGTCATTCTCCTTCTGCTCTCCACGCTTTGACTCTGGCGAAGACTTCGGCCTTGGTTTGACAAACGGTTCCAACTCTAGTGGACGCCGCTGGTGGCTCGCCCAAGAATGCGGTCCCCTATCGCGCTGTTTGTGGTGGGCCGTTTACCCGTAGTCTGTTGTAGTTTGCAGTCTGATGTGTGGGGGGTACAGTAATGAATAGATGACATTCAGCGGTAGTAAGAATATCAAACTGTTCTTGTTAGTTACAGGTACAGGCAATGATGAAGTACCGTCACATGTAATTCCAGGCAGTAGGTAGTAGGTACGAAGGTTGATAGACTAGGTGGTATGGATCCCGTGACAGAGGGAAGGATGGATAGCCCCTGTGGTCAAGACACCACAGTTCTGCAGCTGCACAGCCACACAAGGCACATCAGTTTCTGGTCTCCTCTCCCTCTTCCTTGATTATGAGGAGAAACCAGATCCATTCACATGCAGGCCTCAGGGTATCAGAAAAATTGGCCGCTAGAAGCATAAGAGACGAAATTAGTAGATCAGCTTATGCTACTTAGACTATACTCTTTAGGCTATTTATTTTT